>NW_023995049.1:0-162582 GCF_015586225.1 Lucilia sericata | reverse complement strand
ACTAGAACTGAACTAGAACTGAACTAGAACTGAACTAGAACTGAACTAGAACTGAACTAGAACTGAACTAGAACTGAACTAGAACTGAACTAGAACTGAACTAGAACTGAACTAGAACTGAACTAGAACTGAACTAGAACTGAACTAAACTGAACTAGAACTGAAACTGAACTAGAACTAGAACTGAACTAACTGAACTAGAACTGAATAGACTGAATATAACTGAACTAGAACTGAACTAGAACTGAACTAGAACTGAACTAGAAAACTAGAACTGAACTAGAACTGAACTAACTAACTGATAAACTGAACTAACTGAACTAACTGGAACTGAACTAGAACTAGAGTAGTCTATTCTATAGTCTAGTCTATAGAGTAGTCTAATCTATAGCCTAGTCTATAGAGTAGTCTATAGTCTAGTCTAAGGTCTAGTCTAAAGTCTAGTCGATAGTCTAGTCTATAGTCTAGTACATACAGTCTAGTCTTAGTAAAAATAAAAGAAAAATTTTGTACTAAATATTTTGTGCAAAAAGCAAGATCCGCTATTGACTCAGCATACTCCATTAAAACAAGTCATATCTTACATTTTCATAACTTATAAGAACTTTCATTATGACCCCATTAAAAAATCAAACTATTACAATAATATTTCTAAACTTAACCACCATTAGTTAAACGATTTTCCGCTTTACTAAAAGAAAATTCTAATAAAAAAGTATATAATTATTCATAAATTGATAAGACCGTATTTGTCATCGAAACCATACATGCTACGTCTGCCTCAAAACAACATGCGTGTGCAACATGACTCTATTACATTAACAAACATTTTCAATCGTTCAGATTCCACAATTCATATTTTTACTATAATAATTATTTTATGGTCGAGATATCAATTACTTGCATTCAGATCACATCAATAATAACAATAAATTTTGCAGCATTTATGTACAAAACAAATAAAACCATATTTATAAAGAAAATTATTAAAATTCTAACATCTTTCCAGTATATGGATGTTTGGAGGGATGTATGTATGTGTGGGTATACAGATATAACTATTTCTAAGAATACCACATTCAGCATTATTACAAGTCTCAATCATTTTTATAATGGCACTGAATTAATATATTTAACAATTTGTATGTTTCATTTGACCATTTTTGTTTCGAAATGACAAAATTATAAATACTTACAAACAACTTTTTCAAAAATGTTGTTTCAAAACACCATTTCACACAAGATAGCAGCAGCAACATTCACTTTGTCTTGGTCTCGTAAAGAAATCATAAATGTTTTTCTAAAGACCATAAGATAAGCTTATTTAAACTGTAACTGGTAACTTGCAACTTCTGAAGAAAATTATTCTATTAACAAAATGTTTAAATGTACTACTCACTCTCACGTAAGTGAGCGTTTTGTTGCTATCGATGCAAAGTATTACGAGTACAAGACATTTTAAACAATTGCACAAAATTGGTAACAAAAGTTTAGTTTAGTTGTTGATGGACATGAAAGTTTACAAGTTTTTTTCTGCCAACATTCAAACATGGCAAACAATCAGACAACCACAGACATTCATACATCCCGAGCAATAGATCTAAACAAACAATCAACGAACCAACCAAGCACTTGACAAGTACCACAATATGGAGTAGAACTCCATGGAAATGATGACATTGATGATGATGATGACGACGACTAAAACAACGACAATGAATGATAATCTAATGAATGTAAACACGGCAGCATTTACAAGCAAATCTTATAAAACAAAACGGGAGGTTGCAACTTGCTTCCAATTCAGTGCTTAACAATGCGTATAAACTTGCAATATTTCGAATATGTTGTTGCAACAACAAATATAAACACACTCAGATACAGCATAGAAAAAATAATACAACACAACTAATGCACATGTCTCGTCTTTAACTGCTACTACTGTATAGTAAATATAAAGAATTTAGAGCAGAGTATTTTGCCAGGAATGAGATCGATTTGATACCATTCAACTTAACTTAACTCAATTCAATTTATTTTATAGTTTTTGATTTGTTTTAAAGATGTTGTAATAAAAACTAACAAACAACAACTATAACAGCAGCAGCAACAACTTCCACATTAGCAAACAACATTATTTAAAATTGAACTAAACTTATGTTAGAAGAGACGTAGCTAGTAAATCATATGTAAACTTGCAACAATGTCGTTAAACTACAGTGCTTTCGCTTACAATAGGCACAAATGTATAAATATCAATATTATTTATAATGAATCATTAAAATGGTGATGAATTTTGTTGCCGGTTTCGTCTGTAGCAATTTGATATTAGGAATTTGCTATTTCTAAGGAATTTACTATAAATATTGCAAATAGCAATTTTTTTTGAAATAGCTTTTTTTAAGAAAATTTCAGTCCATAGCTTAGACTACAGTTTTGTATATAGTCTACTAGTTAATCTTGTCTATAGTCTAGTCTATAGTCTAGTCTATAGTCTAGTCTATAGTCTAGTCTATAGTCTAGTCTATAGTCTAGTCTATAGTCTAGTCTATAGTCTAGTCTATAGTCTAGTCTATAGTCTAGTCTATAGTCTAGTCTATAGTCTAGTCTATAGTCTAGTCTATAGTCTAGTCTATAGTCTAGTCTATAGTCTAGTCTATAGTCTAGTCTATAGTCTAGTCTATAGTCTAGTCTATAGTCTAGTCTATAGTCTAGTCTATAGTCTAGTCTATAGTCTAGTCTATAGTCTAGTCTATAGTCTAGTCTATAGTCTAGTCTATAGTCTAGTCTATAGTCTAGTCTATAGTCTAGTCTATGGTCTAGTCTATAGTCTAGTCTATAGTCTAGTCTATAGTCTAGTCTATAGTCTAGTCTATAGTCTAGTCTATAGTCTAGTCTATAGTCTAGTCTATAGTCTAGTCTATAGTCTAGTCTATAGTCTAGTCTATAGTCTAGTCTATAGTCTAGTCTATAGTCTAGTCTATAGTCTAGTCTATAGTCTAGTCTATAGTCTAGTCTATAGTCTAGTTATAGTCTAGTCTATAGTCTAGTCTATAGTCTAGTCTATAGTCTAGTCTATAGTCTAGTCTATAGTCTAGTCTATAGTCTAGTCTATAGTCTAGTCTATAGTCTAGTCTATAGTCTAGTCTATAGTCTAGTCTATAGTCTAGTCTATAGTCTAGTCTATAGTCTAGTCTATAGTCTAGTCTATAGTCTAGTCTATAGTCTAGTCTATAGTCTAGTCTATAGTCTAGTCTATAGTCTAGTCTATAGTCTAGTCTATAGTCTAGTCTATAGTCTAGTCTATAGTCTAGTCTATAGTCTAGTCTATAGTCTAGTCTATAGTCTAGTCTATTGTCTAGTCTATTGTCTAGTCTATAGTCTAGTCTATAGTCTAGTCTATAGTCTAGTCTATAGTCTAGTCTATAGTCTAGTCTATTGTCTAGTCTATTGTCTAGTCTATAGTCTAGTCTATAGTCTAGTCTATAGTCTAGTCTATAGTCTAGTCTATAGTCTAGTCTATAGTCTAGTCTATAGTCTAGTCTATAGACTAGTCTATAGTCTAGTCTATAGTCTAGTCTATAGTCTAGTCTATAGTCTAGTCTATAGTCTAGTCTATAGTCTAGTCTATAGTCTAGTCTATAGTCTAGTCTATAGTCTAGTCTATAGTCTAGTCTATAGTCTAGTCTATAGTCTAGTCTATAGTCTAGTCTATAGTCTAGTCTATAGTCTAGTCTATAGTCTAGTCTATAGTCTAGTCTATAGTCTAGTCTATAGTCTAGTCTATAGTCTAGTCTATAGTCTAGTCTATAGTCTAGTCTATAGTCTAGTCTATAGTCTAGTCTATAGTCTAGTCTATAGTCTAGTCTATAGTCTAGTCTATAGTCTAGTCTTAGTCTAGTCTATAGTGTAGTCTATAGTCTAGTCTATAGTCTAGTCTATAGTCTAGTCTATAGTCTAGTCTATAGTCTAGTCTATAGTCAAGTCTATAGTCTAGTCTATAGTGTAGTCTATAGTCTAGTCTACAGTCTAGTCTATAGTCTGGTCCATAGTCTAGTCTATAGTCTAGTCTATAGTCTAGTCTATAGTCTAGTCTATAGTCTAGTCTATAGTCTAGTCTATAGTCTAGTCTAGTCTAGTCTATAGTCTAGTCTATAGTCTAGTCTATAGTCTAGTCTATAGTCTAGTCTATAGTCTAGTCTATAGTCTAGTCTATAGTCTAGTCTATAGTCTAGTCTATAGTCTAGTCTATAGTCTAGTCTATAGTCTAGTCTATAGTCTAGTCTATAGTCTAGTCTATAGTCTAGTCTATAGTCTAGTCTATAGTCTAGTCTATAGTCTAGTCTATAGTCTAGTCTATAGTCTAGTCTATAGTCTAGTCTATAGTCTAGTCTATAGTCTAGTCTATAGTCTAGTCTATAGTCTAGTCTATAGTCTAGTCTATAGTCTAGTCTATAGTCTAGTCTATAGTCTAGTCTATAGTCTAGTCTATAGTCTAGTCTATAGTCTAGTCTATAGTCTAGTCTATAGTCTAGTCTATAGTCTAGTCTATAGTCTAGTCTATAGTCTAGTCTATAGTCTAGTCTATAGTCTAGTCTATAGTCTAGTCTATAGTCTAGTCTATAGTCTAGTCTATAGTCTAGTCTATAGTCTAGTCTATAGTCTAGTCTATAGTCTAGTCTATAGTCTAGTCTATCTAGTCTATAGTCTAGTCTATAGTCTAGTCTATAGTCTAGTCTATAGTCTAGTCTATAGTCTAGTCTATAGTCTAGTCTATGTCTAGTCTATAGTTTAGTCTATAGTCTAGTCTATAGTCTAGTCTATAGTCTAGTCTATAGTCTAGTCTATAGTCTAGTCTATAGTCTAGTCTATAGTCTAGTCTATAGTCTAGTCTATAGTCTAGTCTACTAGTCTATAGTCTAGTCTATAGTCTAGTCTATAGTCTAGTCTATAGTCTAGTCTATAGTCTAGTCTATAGTCTAGTCTATAGTCTAGTCTATAGTCTAGTCTATAGTCTAGTCTATAGTCTAGTCTATAGTCTAGTCTATAGTCTAGTCTATAGTCTAGTCTATAGTCTAGTCTATAGTCTAGTCTATAGTCTAGTCTATAGTTTAGTCTATAGTCTAAATCTTGCAGATTCCCATGACAAAACATAGGAATATGTCGGATTCCTTCCGACTATAGAAAATTTTTATAATTTTACTAAAAATAGTAAAATTTTGGTAATTTGGCTATAAATAGCTGAATGTATAACTATAAATAATATGAATTTATTACAAGGAATATTTTAACTTGGCCACGTATGTACGCCTCTGAACTTCAAATTTCACTAACAACAAATAAAAACTCTAAACAAATTTACAATTGAAGGTTGTTTTCTATTTAAAGAAGAAAATCAGCTTTAAAAAATCTTGGCCTTTTTTAATTTTTATATTTATACATACATAGTTGCGATATAGCAGCAGCCTTTCTAATGTCTCTTCAACTGTAGCACAGTGGAAAAGTCTCAAGGGCTTTGGCTAGTAGTTGTAAGCAATCGTTAAAACTACCTTGACAAACTATAAACAAGAGGGAAAATAAAACAAATCTTTAACTACTCATACTACGTACTTGCAACTTGTTGCTGGCAAAAATCCACTAAAACGTACAATGTGCGTACAATATGAGATGCATTTAAGATTAGCTAAAATGCGGAACCGCCACATGCCACGCTTACAAATACAAAAATAAAAGGATGTATTTTATATAGAGACAAGCACAGAACCATGGCTATGTATATGGATGAATGTACATATTTATACTTGTAACAATATGCGTTATTGTTGTTTTGTTTTAGCTTAATCCAAAACGACACACGACCATCAGTCAAATGGCACGCGTAGCTTCAAGGTCTGTCAGTCAGTCTGTCTTTCTATATGTTTCTATATTTTTATTCATTTTTGTTTAATGTTTTAACGTTTGGTTCTTGCATTTGCTGTTGTTATCTTCTTTTGTTTTTATTTCGTTTTAAATGTCACTTATTTATAATTGTCATCATCATCTTTTAAATGTCATTAAACATTATTATATAGCCATTGCTAGTTGCTTGTGTAATGTAATTGTTGCTGCTGTAGTCATAATAATCATAATTTTTTCAAAATGACATTGACTTGTATATTTTAGAGTTTGTTTCGGAAAGTGTCTACCGTAATTATAAAGATCACCATGATCAGGTTTGTCTTCATCATCGTCTTCATCATATTCAAGTGTCCTTAGAGACACGTTTCCCTCTCTATCTATCTAGCTCTGTGATTTTTGATCGTGGTACATGTTTATTTTGTTTATTACCTTGACAAGTGACAAGTAACATGTTAAATGACATTTAAACTGTTTTCAACACACACACACACAAACAAAAAATCCGCTCAATTTTCAACAAGCATAACAGAAAAAAATATGATCTTAAAAAACGAAACTAAACAAAGATCTAATACGTGACTTTTTTAAATCCACTAATTGTGTCATACTTAGTTAAAAGTCTCTTATGATGTTTTGCTGTGCTCCTTAAGGCTTTAATAAATATTTATTTTTTATTATCTGTTGAGTGGAATTTTTATTATAGGGATCACTTAGGAATCTTTTACTGATTTGGCCTTACGTGTCCATGAAATAAATTTATTTATAAAGTTTCGTCACTTCGTTTTTATAAGTTGTTTTTGAAAAAAATGTAAAGATCTTTACAGCATTTTAAGAACGTGAATTTATCAAAATTGATGAGGTTACTAGATTTGGAATCGTGCGAGAAATTTTTACCAATTAATTAAAAAAAAACTAATACCAAAATAAAAGTAGAAGAGCATGGTCCATTCACTAATAAATCATTTCTATTTCATTCCTAGTTCAGTTCTAGTTCAGTTCTAGTTCAGTTCTAGTTCAGTTCTAGTTCAGTTCTAGTTCAGTTCTAGTTCAGTTCTAGTTCAGTTCTAGTTCAGTTCTAGTTCAGTTCTAGTTCAGTTCTAGTTCAGTTCTAGTTCAGTTCTAGTTCAGTTCTAGTTCAGTTCTAGTTCAGTTCTAGTTCAGTTCTAGTTCAGTTCTAGTTCAGTTCTAGTTCAGTTCTAGTTCAGTTCTAGTTCAGTTCTAGTTCAGTTCTAGTTCAGTTCTAGTTCAGTTCTAGTTCAGTTCTAGTTCAGTTCTAGTTCAGTTCTAGTTCAGTTCTAGTTCAGTTCTATTTCAGTTCTAGTTCAGTTCTAGTTCAGTTCTAGTTCAGTTCTAGTTCAGTTCTAGTTCAGTTCTAGTTCAGTTCTAGTTCAGTTCTAGTTCAGTTCTAGTTCAGTTCTAGTTCAGTTCTAGTTCAGTTCTAGTTCAGTTCTAGTTCAGTTCTAGTTCAGTTCTAGTTCAGTTCTAGTTCAGTTCTAGTTCAGTTTTAGTTTAGTTCTAGTTCAGTTCTAGTTCAGTTCTAGTTCAGTTCTAGTTCAGTTCTAGTTCAGTTCTAGTTCAGTTCTAGTTCAGTTCTAGTTCAGTTCTAGTTCAGTTCTAGTTCAGTTCTAGTTCAGTTCTAGTTCAGTTCTAGTTCAGTTCTAGTTCAGTTCTAGTTCAGTTCTAGTTCAGTTCTAGTTCAGTTTAGTTCAGTTCTAGTTCAGTTCTAGTTCAGTTCTAGTTCAGTTCTAGTTCATTCCTAGTTCATTCCTAGTTCAGTTCTAGTTCAGTTCTAGTTCAGTTCTAGTTCAGTTTAGTTCAGTTCTAGTTCAATTCAAGTTCAGTTCTAGTTCAGTTCTAGTTCAGTTCTAGTTCAGTTCTAGTTCAGTTCTAGTTCAGTTCTAGTTCAGTTCTAGTTCAGTTCTAGTTCAGTTCTAGTTCAGTTCTAGTTCAGTTCTAGTTCATTCCTAGTTCAGTTCTAGTTCAGTTCTAGTTCAGTTCTGGTTCAGTTCTAGTTCAGTTCTAGTTCAGTTCTAGTTCAGTTCTAGTTCAGTTCTAGTTCAGTTCTAGTTCAGTTCTAGTTCAGTTCTAGTTCAGTTCTAGTTCAGTTCTAGTTCAGTTCTAGTTCAGTTCTATTAATTTAAAAAAACTAATACCAAAATAAAAGTAGAAGAGCATGGTCCATTCACTAATAAATCATTTCTAGTTCAGTTTTTAGTTCAGTTCTAGTTCAGTTCTAGTTCACTTGTAGTTCTGGCTCAGTTCTAGTTAAACTCTTGACCCTAGTTAATAACGAAATAATTTGAAACGAAATAAAAATATTTTAATTTAACATTTCTAACAATTTCTGACATTTATGACAGTTTGAACATGATTTTTTTTTCACCGTATTCTTTTCAAAATGTTTCTATTTATTGCCATTGTTATCCGCTTTCTATCAATCTTGTGTGTTATAATACCATCAAAATGATCTCTTTATTTTTTTTTTTTTCACTTTTTTCGGATTAAATTTTATTAAAGTGTCAATTAGTTTTTTAGACAATTCACAGAACTGACGCAGGCTTTTCTATTGAATTTTTCTAGGAATTAATATAAAAAATTTGATACGTTTGTTTATTATTTGTCTATGGGTAAAATATTAATTTTTTATTATTTTCAATTCATCCAAATACACAGAGATTATAAACGTATCACTTTTGAAAATCAAAATCTTTTATTTTTATTATTTAATTGGGATTTTTGTTATGGCTGCTGTTTTTGAGCTTTAAAGTTTTGAAAAACACGCAAAACTCCAGTAGCCTTATTTGACAGCTTTGTGTCATAATTCCACAAATTTCGTGTTAAATAATATGAGAAACGCAACAAAAATATTTTGAATGAAAAAAAGTTTATGGTGGGCATTGTTGTCAAAATTGTTGTTACAATTTGTAGGGTTTGTTAGAGTACCCTACTTTAGGCAAGGTGGTTGGGTGGTAGTTGTTGAAAGAGTTTTACGATTTGTAATTAATAATAAGTCATTATTAGAGCACTTATGTAATAGAAAAGGTAACTGATAGTATTTGTTAGTTTTGTATTTATAAAGTTTATTGTGGAAATTTTATTAAAATGTTAAAATGTTTCAACCTTAATGTTGTGAGGACTGTTAGCATCTCTCTAAAGTCGCTGTCAACCTCTTGTTAATTCTTTTTTATGAGTTTTATGGCGTTTCTTTTTATATTGTTAATTTTCATATGTAGGTGGTCTCTTTTTTTTATTAATTGAATTTTATAACTTTGATTGATCTGTTGCTGTTGCTGCTGCTGCAGCATTCGCTTGTAAATCATCAGTATTTGAGGTTCTTTCCGCTTTGAATATTTTTTTAAATCTTTTGTTGATTAATTTTTGGCGTTTCAATAATAAAAACTTAAGATTTCTAAAGAATTAATTAAGTTAAACTTAAAAAAAAGATCTAAAATAAATCAAAATCTTAAGCAAAAATTTGATTTATAAACCTTTTATAATAATTTATAAATCCTATACCAAATGCCTATTCCTTTACGCTTAAGTGCTATTAAATGTTGCCTTTAGTTTTAACCAATTATAACTTTAATTAAAGCAAGACATAAAACATAAACATGACTTTAAGATGGAAATTAAGCATAAAGACAAGAACCAAAAAAAAAAGGTAGAATTACAACTTCAACCCACTTATCAATTGAGTCCTTTAACCTCATGTTACAATTATACCCATGGCAAAATTAAATCACTTTTTTTCTGTTCCTTTTTTTTCTGTGATGCTGTATAGTTGCTGTTGTTGTTTGTTTGTATGTACCACCATTTACTTGTTGCAATTTATAACGCAACAAACAATTGTCTGCTTCACGCAAACCTCTAAAAAATACTGATTGCAACTTTTAATGTGCGATTTTTTGTTGTTTTATATTCTGTTTTGCCAGCCAACTCGTATCGGAACATCTCCATCTCCTCTCTCACTGCAACCAGGAATAAAGGGAACAAGCACCCAACTCACTTAAAAAAACCCAACTAATATCTTTGGAGTTGAAAAACATAATGTTGGTTTATAAAATGGTACTTTTTTTTAGAGCACAAAGTGTCAAATGTACCAAAGTCTGAGGCAAAGATAATGGTAGTAAAGTGAATTTCTCAATTCGAAAGAGAGAAAAGTCTTTCTATACAAAAATGATCATTACATTTCATTTATCAATATTTTCACACTCTCCCCTCTCTATGTCTTTCTCTCTCCTAAAAATCATTCCTTGAAGCTAAAATTAAAAAAAAGTTCTTTAAAGAGATGGTTCTCTTTTCGAAGATACAATATTTTTTTAAATAGTGATCTTTCTGGGAAAGAGAGTAACTAAAATATTTCATAAATAGAAGAATTTCTCTTTGATGGATAGAGAAATTTTTTACAAGTTATTAAAAGAAAGACATTTTATAATCTAATTATTTCTCTCTGTGATCTATTTTACAAAAGAGCGACAGCTATTAAAGAAAAAAATATTCTCTTGACAAAAATAGAGGTAAAATTTCTCTAAAGAATTGAGAAAAGAAAAATATCTATTGTTCTCTCTTTAAAGGAAAAGCAAGAGAACACTAGCTCTCTCTAAGAAAGAGAGTAAGCTATTAAATCTACAACAAATTGATGTAGAGAAATATTTTCTATAAACATTAATTGCTCTTTATAAAACAACGAAGTTTTCCTTAAAAACTCGATCACTCCTTGAGGGAGAGAGAAGTTTTCTATAGAAATTTGATCTCTACATAAAAGAGTCAAATATTTTCTATAACAAATTGATGTACAGAAATATTTTCTATAAAAAGGAGTTGCTCTTTATAAGACAACGAAGTTTTCCTTAGAAACTCGATCACTACTTGATGGAGAGAGAAGTTTTTCTATAGAAATTGATCTCAACCTAAAAGAGACAGATATTTTCTATAACAAATTGACGTAGAGAAATATTTTCTATAAAAAGGAATTGCTCTTTATAAGACAAGGAAGTTTTCCTAAAAACTCGATCACTTCTTGAAGGAGAGAGAAGTATTTCTATAGAAATTTATCTCTACATAAAAGAGTCAGATATTTTCTATAACAAATTGATTTAGAGAAATGATTTCTAAAAAAAAGGGATTACTCTTTATAAGACAATGAAGTTTTCCTTAAAAACTCGATCACTCCTTGAAAGAGAGAGCAGTTTTTTTATAGAAATTTATCTCAACCTAAGAGAGACAGATATTTTCTATAACAAATTGATGTAGAGAAATATTTTCTATAAAAAGATATTGCTTTTAATAAGACAAAGAAGTTTTCCTTAAAAACTCGATTACTCCTTGAAGAAGAGAGAAGTTTTTCTATAGAAATTGATATCTATATAAAAAAGTCAGATATTTTCTATAACAAACTGATTTAGAGAAATATTTTCTATGAGAGATTCCTTCTCTTTATAAGACTACAAAGCTTTCCCTAAAAACTTGATCACTTCATGAACGAGAGAGAAGTTTTTCTATAGAATTTGATCTCTACATAAAACAGTCAAATATTTTCTATAACAAATTGAAGTACAGAAATATTTTCTATAAAAAGAAATAGCTTTTTATAAGACAACGAAGTTTTCCTTAGAAACTCGATCACTCCTTGAAGGAGAGAGAAATATTTCTATAGAAATTGATCTCAACCTAAGAGAGACAGATATTTTCTATAATAAATTGGATTTAAAGAAATGTTTTCTATAAAAAGGAATTGCTCTTTATAGGACAACGAAGTTTTTCTTAAGAACTTGATCACTCGTTGAGGGAGAGAGAAGTTTTTCTATAGAAATTGATCTCAACCTAAGAGAGACAGATATTTTCTATAACAAATTGATTTAGAGAAATATTTTCTATGAGAGATTCCTTCTCTTTATAAGACTACAAAGTTTTCCCCAAAAACTCGATCACTTCATGAACGAGAGAGAAGTTTTTTCTATAGAAATTGATCTCGACATAAAGAAGATATAAAATTTATATAAAAATGTACAGTTCTCTATAGGACAACGAAAGGAGAGAGAAGTTTTTCAAAAAAACTTGATCTCTACATAAAGAATACTGAAATTTTCTATAAAGAATTCTGGATTCGAAAGAGTTCTATATAAAAATGGAAATTGACCACTGAGAATTATTTTCCATAATATTCTACAAATATTTCTTTCAACTGAAGAAATTAAACTTTCTTTTGAAAGAGCGAGTGAAGGTTAAGAGGTACTTTTAATTTGCTAACAAAATTTAGTACCAAATAGAAACTTTTATTTGGAAATCCCTTGCTACAGCAATCAGCAATAACAACTCCATAAGAAAAACTTAA
Source organism: Lucilia sericata (assembly GCF_015586225.1). Lineage (NCBI taxonomy): Eukaryota > Metazoa > Arthropoda > Insecta > Diptera > Calliphoridae > Lucilia > Lucilia sericata. The sequence continues at coordinate 150,350 of NW_023995049.1, read as the reverse complement.
CTAAGTCCTTAGCATGATGTTGCTTTTGCTGCTGCTGTTGTAGTTGTAATTGTGTGTGTGTTTGCTTTTTTTTTTTGCTTATGCTGTTGATGATGATGATCGCGAACAGCGAAATCTTTTGAACAAAATCGTCAACGTCTTGGGTGGTCTCGAACCATTTAAGCGGCATGTCTTCAAAGTGGTTCAAACTTGCAAACGATGCTTAAGCACCCCGAACAACATAACAACCAACAGCCAGCCAGGCATCCAACAGAACATAAAACTCAATAAATGTATGAAGTTGATCTTAAAGTTGCAACAACGACAACAACAAGCAGCAGCAACAACAACAACAATTGAAACGTTTTTCGTTTTCATTTATTTATTTAACCAAATGTAAGTTGTTGTTTCCCTTAAAGTAAAGTTCCTTCTTTAGTTCGGTTCACTTTGGTTTTGGTTTAGTTTAGTTTAAGTCAGTCATCAGTGTTTGGGACTGTTGCAATAGCAATGGGAAACTTGAGCGAGCATTAAATGTGAAATGAAATGATCGTTGAAATTCTTGGGAAGACGAGAACATTGGGAACACTGTGTTTCATTGGAATTTGCAAATGAATTGCGTCTTAGTTGTTGGTTTTATTATTACTATTTCTTTTTTCTTATTTCTGTTTTTTTTCTGCAGTTTTCTTTAACTTAAAAGTTGTTCAAAGTTCTAGAGACAAAGCTTAACCAATTCGGTTAGTTGTGTGTTTATTGTTCGTTTTGTGTTGCCAATGAAGTTGAAAATATAATAAATTTCAATTCTTATAAACAAAACAAGCCAGTCAAACACACCATCCAGCCATACAGCCAGCCATTCAGCCACCAGTTGTACTCTTTGCTGATATTTAGAGATAGATAGAAAGATAGATGGTTTGAATGGATAGATTCTTAGTATTTTTCATGGGTGAGTAACGACATCATTGCAATGTTGTAATCTAAAACTAATAGGCTTTGATGCGCGGTACTTTGATTCCTTTTGGACCTTAAAACATATAAACACTGACTCAATGAAGTCAACTTTTAGGCCAAAACGCATAAACACACAAACACACCTAAATGTATGTATCGTTCGCGCATATTTACAACAAAGCAGACTCAATTTTATGCAAAATTTGAACCTAATAAAGCTGCTAAAACAACTGCAACAACATGAATTTTGCCAATGTATCGTTTGGCAGGGAATTAACGTTTGTAGATGTATGACTGACTGACATTTTTTTCTTTGCTGTTCTGTTAGTCTAGAGTAGATTGGAGAAAAAGTTTTTTTTCTAATGAAGTTTACATTTGACTTGGTTGTGCTCCATTAAATGAAGAAAACTTTAACTGCAGAAAATTGATCATATAGACGCGTTGTTTATTATAGATGTTTTGTTGTCTTTGTTCTATGTTTTACTGATATGTTTGCGATCCCGGAACAATGACTAATTTCATGGACAATGAAATCGCATTTTCGACAAGTTACCACAACGTAAAACAATCAAAGGGAATAGTAGTCAAGAATTTGCTTAATAGTTTTTAGCAACATACATATTTTCTGTAATAAGCAGTTGGAATAGAAGGAAATTAAGTTGATTCTAGAGTTGGTAATCATTTGAGTTTTCAGAAATAAAACAGATAATCTTTTTATGACTAAGCTATGTCAAAGTGAACTATGTCAAAGTGTATAATTTTCGATTTCTACCGGGTGCCTACGGGATTATAGTTGATACTATTCTAGTCTGTCAATCCAGTGGTCGGGAGTTTGATTACCACGTAGCTAACTAACTAGTTCAGTTCTAGTTCTGCTTTAGTTTAGTTCTAGTTCAGTTCTAGTTAAGATCTACTTCAGTTCCAGTTCAGATCTAGTTCAGTTCTACTTCAGTTCCAGTTCGATTCTAGTTAAGTTCTACTTCAGTTCTAGTTCAGTTCTAGTTCAGTTCTAGTTCAGTTCTAGTTCAGTTCTAGTTCAGTTCTAGTTCAGTTCTAGTTCAGTTCTAGTTCAGTTCTAGTTCAGTTCTAGTTCAGTTCTAGTTCAGTTCTAGTTCAGTTCTAGTTCAGTTCTAGTTCAGTTCTAGTTCAGTTCTAGTTCAGTTCTAGTTCAGTTCTAGTTCAGTTCTAGTTCAGTTCTAGTTCAGTTCTAGTTCAGTTCTAGTTCAGTTCTAGTTCAGTTCTAGTTCAGTTCTAGTTCAGTTCTAGTTCAGTTCTAGTTCAGTTCTAGTTCAGTTCTAGTTCAGTTCTAGTTCAGTTCTAGTTCAGTTCTAGTTCAGTTCTAGTTCTAGTTCAGTTAGTTCAGTTCTAGTTCAGTTCTAGTTCAGTTCTAGTTCAGTTCTAGTTCAGTTCTAGTTCAGTTCTAGTTCAGTTCTAGTTCAGTTCTAGTTCAGTTCTAGTTCAGATCTAGTTCAGTTCTAGTTCAGTTCTAGTTCAGTTCGAGTTCAGTTCTAGTTCAGTTCTAGTTCAGTTCTAGCATTCAGTTCATTCTAGTTCAGTTCCTAGTTCAGTTCTAGTTCAGTTCTAGTTCATTTCTAGTTCAGTTCTAGTTTCTAGTTTCTAGTTCAGTCTAGTTCTTTCTAGTTCAGTTTCTAGTTCAGTTCTAGTTCAGTTCTAGTTCAGTTTCTAGTTCAGTTCTAGTTCAGTTCTAGTTCCTTCTAGTTCAGTTCTAGTTCAGTTCTAGTTCAGTTCTAGTTCAGTTCTAGTTCAGTTCTAGTTCGTTAGTTTCTAGTTCAGTTTCTAGTTCAGTTCTAGTCAGTTCTAGTTCAGTTCTAGTTCAGTTCTAGTTCAGTTCTAGTTCAGTTCTAGTTCAGTTCTAGTTCAGTTCTAGTTCAGTTCTAGTTCAGTTCTAGTTCAGTTCTGTTCAGTTCTGTTCAGTTCTAGTTCAGTTCTAGTTCAGTTCTAGTTCAGTTCTAGTTAGTTTAGTTTTTTTGCAAAATTTTTATTACTTCAAATTCCAGTTTGGATTTTCTGATCGAATTGTGCAATTTGGTGAAGAAAATTGAGTTCTCAATAGAATTAAGAATTCTACTAATGAAATCGAAAATTTCGCACTATAATTGATCTTAATTGAAAATCCTTTAATATTCCAATTTAAAATAAAATTTGTCTTTGAATTTCCAAAGTCTTTTGTAACATAACATACGCGTCATTTTGTCTACGAAATTATAACCAAGAAAGACTTTCAGAGGCCACTTGATGACTAAAGATCTTCGTTTTGAGCAAATCTTCTATAAATTGGTTATTGTTCTTCGTTTAAGACTGTGACTGAGTAAGTTTGCCAGCATTTTATTTAATCCTACTGCAAACAAAAAGTTTTCTTACAAAATTTTGTATCTTTCTAGATTAAAAAAAAAACATTTAAGATGAATAGATCTTTATTTTTTCTTTCTGTTTTATTGTTCTTGAAGTTCATGTGCCGGTTGAAAAAAAAGACCGCTAACAGCCGTAGCAGTCAGTATACGTATGTAAGTTTACGCGCCCGGTCTTTAGAAGTTTTAATAAGTCCATACAACAACTCAAGTGAAACTGAACTCAATGCGATCTTAGAGGGGTCTGTTCGTTCAGTGATCACAATTGTTGTAAAACATTTATTGAAATTAATCATCATTTCGTATGTTGTACGACTTGTGTTGTTGTATAAGTTTGTTATTGTAATTCTTATTGCAATTGTAGAACTTTTTTTTATTTTGACCAACAAATATTTTTATTGCCTTCATTGTTGTTATGTTCTGCTCATTTTTTTTTTAAGATCTTTTTAAAAGTGTTAGTAGTGGTCTTTTAGCTTGATCGTATACCTGGTTACATGGTCATTATCAATTTTGGTAGTGCTTGAGTGGTGTTTTTTCGTTAGTTCGTTTTTTTTCGCAGTGCTCAGCTCTTGATTAATTATGCAGTCATTTATGAGCGTTGTTTAAAATGTTTTTAAGGTGAAAGAATTTTGTTTAAATTCATTTATTATTGTAGAAGGTTGAGAAGAGAGAGAGAGCCTCACAAAATATTAAAAGAAAATGTTGGGCTAATGAGGGTCAGGAAAATTCAGGCCAATATCAAAGTGGAAAAAACATGTAAAAAAAAGTCTTACATAGAACATAGATAAATGTCTCTATACTTTGTAATAATAATCGGGGTGAATTATTCAAAAAATAGTTTGAGAGTTTTTAATTGAATTATAAACAAAATTTATCATTTATATAGATAATGTCTCCCAAATATAATTACAGATCAATTTCCTCAATTTAAATGAGAGATACATTTTTCTTTAGAAAATTTTTCTCAATACAAATGAAATAAATATTTCTCTAGAAAAATTCTCTAATATCACGTTAATTGAGAGATCAATTTCTATCTAGTTCTGTTCTCAGCTCAGTTCGAGTTCAGTTCTAGTTCAGTTCTAGTTCAGTTCTAGTTCAGTTCTAGTTCAGTTCTAGTTCAGTTCTAGTTCAGTTCTAGTTTAGTTCTAGCTCAGTTCTAGTTCAGTTCTAGTTCAGTTCTAGTTTAGTTTCTAGTTTCAGTTTCTAGTTCAGTTCTAGTTCAGTTCTAGTTCAGTTCTAGTTTAGTTCTAGTTCAGTTAGTTCTAGTTCATTCTAGTTCAGTTCTAGTTCAGTTCTAGTTCAGTTCTAGTTCAGTTCTAGTTCAGTTCTAGTTCAGTTCTAGTTCAGTTCTAGTTCTAGTTCTAGTTCTAGTTCAGTTCTAGTCAGTTCTAGTTCAGTTCTAGTTCAGTTCTAGTTCAATTCTAGTCAGTTCTAGTTCAGTTCTAGTTCAGGTTCTAGTTCAGTTCTAGTTCAGTTCTAGTTCAGTTCTAGTTCAGTTAGTTCAGTTCTAGTTCAGTTCTAGTTCAGTTCTAGTTCAGTTTCTAGTTCAGTTCTAGTTCAGTTTCTAGTTCAGTTCTAGTTCAGTTTCTAGTTCAGTTCTAGTTCAGTTCTAGTTCAGTTCTAGTTCAGTTCTAGTTCAGTTCTAGTTCAGTTCTAGTTCAGTTCTAGTTCAGTTCTAGTTCAGTTCTAGTTCAGTTCTAGTTCAGTTCTAGTTCAGTTCTAGTTCAGTTCTAGTTCAGTTCTAGTTTCAGTTCTAGTTCAGTTCTAGTTCAATTCTAGTTCAGTTCTAGTTCAGTTCTAGTTTCAGTTCTAGTTCAGTTCTAGTTCAGTTCTAGTTCAGTTCTAGTTCAGTTCTAGTTCAGTTCTAGTTCAGTTCTAGTTCAGTTCTAGTTCAGTTCTAGTTCAGTTCTAGTTAAGTTCTAGTTCAGTTCTAGTTCAGTTCTAGTTCAGTTCTAGTTCCGTTCTAGTTCAGTTCTAGTTCAGTCCTAGTTCAGTAGTTCAGTTCTAGTTCAGTTCTAGTTCAGATCTAGTTCAGTCAAGTTCAGTAGTTCAGTTCTAGTCAGTTCTAGTTCAGTTCTAGTTTCAGTTCTAGTTCAGTTCTAGTTCAGTTCTAGTTCAGTTCTAGTTCTAGTTCAGTTCTAGTTCAGTTTCTAGTTCAGTTCTAGTTCAGTTCTAGTTCAGTTCTAGTTCAGTTCTAGTTCAGTTCTAGTTCAGTTCTAGTCAGTTCTAGTTCTAGTTCAGTTCTAGTTCAGTTCTAGTTCAGTTCTAGTTCAGTTCAGTTCTAGTTCTAGTTTCAGTTCTAGTTCAGTTCTAGTTCAGTTCTAGTTCAGTTCTATTCAGTTCTAGTTCAGTTCTAGTTCAGTTCTAGTTCAGTTCTAGTTCAGTTCTAGTTCAGTTCTAGTTCAGTTCTAGTTCAGTTCTAGTTCAGTTCTAGTTCAGTTCTAGTTCAGTTCTAGTTCAGTTCTAGTTCAGTTCTAGTTCAGTTCTAGTTCAGTTCTAGTTCAGTTCTAGTTCAGTTCTAGTTCAGTTCTAGTTCAGTTCTAGTTCAATTTCGGCATTTCTAGTTCAGTTCTAGTTCAGTTCTAGTTCAGTTCCTAGTTCAGTTTCTAGTTCAGTTCTAGTTCAGTTCTAGTTCAGTTCTAGTTCGTTTCTCGTTCAGTTACTAGTTCAGTTCTAGTTCTAGTTCAGTTCTAGTTCAGTTCTAGTCAGTTCTAGGTTCAGTTTCGTTCAGTTCTAGTTCAGTTCTAGTCTCAGTTCTAGTTTCAGTTCTAGTTCAGTTCTAGTTCAGTTCTAGTTCAGTTCTAGTCAGTTCTAGTTCAGTTCTTAGTTCAGTTCTAGTTCAGTTTCTAGTTCAGTTCTAGTTTTCAGTTTCTAGTTCAGTTCTAGTTCAGTTCTAGTTCAGTTCTAGTTCAGTTGCTAGTTCAGTTCTAGTTCAGTTCTAGTTCAGTTCTAGTTCAGTTCTAGTTCAGTTCTAGTTCAGGTTCTAGTTCGTTCAGTTCAGTTTCAGTTCTAGTTCAGTTCTAGTTCAGTTCTAGTTCAGTTCTAGTTCAGTTCTAGTTCAGTTCTAGTTCAGTCTAGTTCAGTTCTAGTTCAGTTCTAGTTCAGTTCTAGTTTCAGTTTCTAGTTCAGTTCTAGTTCAGTCTAGTTCAGTTCTAGTTCAGTTCTAGTTCAGTTCTAGTTCAGTTCTAGTTCAGTTCTAGTTCAGTTCTAGTTCAGTTCTGTTCATTCAGTTCAGTTCTAGTTCAGAAAAATGCATTAAAATTTTAAATCAAACTAATTTTTGGATAAAATTGTTTATAGTGATCAAATCTGATCGAGTTTTTAGAAAAATAATCAGTATTTTTTTCAGTATACATATTTACAAACTTTAACTTGTTAAGAAATGTCAAGGATCAAAAGAATATGTGAAGTTTATTTACAAAAATTGTTAAAAATTTTAAGTATAACATAAACATTTTTATAAAAAAAAATATTTTTATTGTATTTCCACATAACAATTTAATTATTTTTTGCAGCTTTTATTGCTGGTGATGTTGTTGTAAAAAATACATATTTATTAATGCCACAAAAGGTAACAACTGTTTTTAAAAAGCAATCACCCAAATATGCAACAAACAACAGCTAAAAAACTAAAACCTCAATAACTACAACACAAACAAAAAAAAAAAAAAAAAAAATCGAAAACATTAATGGATTTCAGACCCAACAATAATAACAAACAAAACTAAAGGAGAACGAACGAATTGAATTGAATTTTGAAAAAATAAAAAACAGCCACAAAATTACTTCAATATAATAATAAACGAAATTAACTTGAAAATGTCAAAGATGATTAGTTCTTCCACTTATTTTGGTTTCTTATTTATAAAATAAATTTATAAAAGTATTATATACAGTTGCTGCTATATAGACAACAAAATTGAAACTCCAAAAAGACCCACCGACCGACCATACATACAAAACATATGCCACAAATTTCGAATTTAAACAAAACAAAAAGTTTAAAAAAACTTCGACAAACATAAAAAGTCTTATTTTATTTTTTTTATTTTCGTTACGTTTTAATGTTTTTCTTAAAGGTTTTTGTGTACATAATTAACTTGGCAAAAAATTAAAAAAGAAAACGAATCCTTTTTTACTTGCTTGCGAAATGAAATATTTAACTGAGTGCTATTTCTTTAGTTTTTTTCTTTGGGTACACATCAGACCAAAACTAAACCAATTCGAAATAAGCCATAAATTAAGGTGAGTATGTGAATATTTAAAATGTGATCATGATGCTACAAGACGATTGAGTACAAGAATCTACAGCAGCAAATGGGCTACAGCATCTCTGCCATATCTGTTCATTTTTTTAAATTTTAAAACCCTGCCGTAAGACAACATTTCTATCTTTATACATTGGTTCGCCGCCCGTCCGTTTGTCTGTCTTACTTTGGGCTTATTGTTACCTGACTACCTGGATGTTATAATTTAATGCTCACACACACATCTATATATCCATTAAGAAATTCGTATAGGAATCCACAGGAACATTTACATACAGTCATATAAAGTCTTCTTTACACTCATAATTGCCGATGTATGGGTGTACATGTGTGTGTATTTATGTATTTAGATCTGTGTATATAAAATAAAGAACAATATTAAATGAGACTTCCTTTATGAGTGTTTGTTTGTACGTTTGTGTTTATTTTTTATTATTTGATCGTTTATTTATACATTGGATACGGTCTGCATATAAAAGAGTGAATTCAATAAGCCAAAGCTCTAGTTCAGTTCTAGTTCGGTTCTAGTTCAGTTCTAGTTCAGTTCTAGTTCAGTTCTAGTTCAGTTCTAGTTCAGTTCTAGTTCAGTTCTAGTTCTGTTCTAGTTCAGTTCTAGTTCGGTTCTAGTTCAGTTCTAGTTCAGTTCTAGTTCAGTTCTAGTTCAGTTCTAGTTCAGTTCTAGTTCAGTTCTAGTTCAGTTCTAGTTCAGTTCTAGTTCAGTTCTAGTTCAGTTGTAGTTCAGTTCTAGTTCAGTTCCAGTTCAGTTCTAGTTCAGTTCTAGTTCAGTTCTATTTTAGTTCTAGTTCAGTTCTAGTTCTGTTCTAGTTCTGTTCTAGTTCTGTTCTAGTTCAGTTCTAGTTCTGTTCTAGTTCTGTTCTAGTTCTGTTCTAGTTCTGTTCTAGTTCTGTTCTAGTTCTGTTCTGTTCTAGTTTTGTTCTAGTTCTGTTCTAGTTCTGTTCTAGTTCTGTTCTAGTTCTGTTCTAGTTCTGTTCTAGTTCTGTTCTAGTTCTTTTCTAGTTCTGTTCTATTTCTGTTCTAGTCCTGTTCTAGTTCTGTTCTAGTTCTGTTCTAGTTCTGTTCTAGTTCTGTTCTAGTTCTGTTCTAGTTCTGTTCTAGTTCTGTTCTAGTTCTGTTCTAGTTCTGTTCTAGTTCTGTTCTAGTTCTAGTTTTGTTCTAGTTCTGTTCTAGTTCTGTTCTAGTTCTGTTCTAGTTCTGTTCAAGGTTTGTTCAAGTTCTGTTGTAGTTCAGTTCTAGTTCCGTTCTAGTTCAGTTCTAGTTCTGTTGTAGTTCTGTTGTAGTTCAGTTCTACTTCAGTTCTAGTTCAGTTCTAGTTCAGTTCTAGTTCAGTTCTACTTCAGTTCTAGTTCAGTTCTAGTTCAGTTCTAGTTCAGTTCTAGTTCAGTTCTAGTTCAGTTCTAGTTCAGTTCTAGTTCAGTTCTAGTTCAGTTCTAGTTTAGTTCTAGTTCAGTTCTAGTTCTGTTCTAGTTCAGTTCTAGTTCAGTTCTAGTTCAGTTCTAGTTCAGTTCTAGTTCAGTTCTAGTTCAGTTCTAGTTCAGTTCTAGTTCAGTTCTAGTTCAGTTCTAGTTCAGTTCTAGTTCAGTTCTAGTTCAGTTCTAGTTCAGTTCTAGTTCAGTTCTAGTTCAGTTCTAGTTCAGTTCTAGTTCAGTTCTAGTTCAGTTCTAGTTCAGTTCTAGTTCTGTTCTAGTTCTGTTCTAGTTCTGTTCTAGTTATGTTCTAGTTATGTTCTACTTATGTTCTAGTTCTGTTCTAGTTCTGTTCTAGTTCTGTTCTAGTTCTGTTCTAGTTCTGTTCTAGTTCTGTTCTAGTTCTGTTCTAGTTCTGTTCTAGTTCTGTTCTAGTTCTGTTCTAGTTCTGTTCTAGTTCTGTTCTAGTTCTATTCTAGTTCTGTTCTAGTTCTATTCTAGTTCTGTTCTAGTTCTGTTCTAGTTCTGTTCTAGTTCTGTTCCAGTTCTGTTCTAGTTCTGTTCTGTTCTAGTTCTGTTCTAGTTCTGTTCTAGTTCTGTTCTAGTTCTGTTCTAGTTCTGTTCTAGTTCTGTTCTAGTTCTGTTCTAGTTCTGTTTTAATTCAGTTCTAGTTCTGTTCTAGTTCTAGTTCCGTTCTAGTTCCGTTCTAGTTCTTGTTTAAATTCAATTGATATAACTTTTAACAATCAATTCTTTTATATAACTGACAACAGGGATATCGAATTATATTAAATGTGTGTTTAAGAGCATATATGGGTTTATCAAGTATTCACATACAAAAATGAGTGTGTGTGTGTAAATATGTTTTTAGTTTGATTATATAGTTATGCGCACCTGGCATCAATGGTGCTTATTGACTCCGCCCTAAAACCCATTTTGAAAATAAAATAAAACAGAACAGAAAAAAGAATCAACTAAACGTCCAACCATTAATTTAACCATATACGTATACAAAACAATAAACACACATTTAGTAGAAGGTAACAAACAAATAGAGGGACAGACAGACAGACGGACCAACCGATCGATCGACCATAGGAAAGACATACAGAAACTTAAGTCTAACATAGAGGATGCATATAAAGGCTTATTTAACATTTAAACTTAAAACGTCTTTTTAATATGATTTCCTTAAGATATAATGTAATAATACTATTTTGTTTTTTTTTTTGACTTTTTTACTCCATTAGTTATTGATATTAAACCTTTTTTTGTTGGTTTTGTAAACGTTAAAGAAAAAAGTTTTGATCGTCATGCTATTTATAAGATACTGTAAGCATTAAGGTTGTCTGTGTTGGTGTCCCTTCATTAAGCTGTTTTTGTAGTAGATCTAGTTATGTCTTAAAGTTTTTAAAGTTAATTTTCACTTTGCTAGTGTTAAGAAATTAAACATTTTCCTTTTTTCTTATACAAACCAGTTTAAGTTAATTGGTTAATGGCATTTGGTGAAAACCGCCCTTAAGTCCTTTGCTTAAAACGAATCTTGCCTCAGCAGTTAAGACAAAACTCCAACCATCAATAATTGTTTGTGATCTTAGGGAAAACTTGTTTGTTTCTGGTATTACTTGGTTTGAAGTTTGTTTGTTAATTTTAGCCAATTTAATTGGCTGCTAGTTGTGTGAAAACTAATCAAGATAGTTTGTTGGCTATTAAGTCTTTATCTGGTGTCTTTTTTTTGTAAGTAGAAACTCTAGTCTATAGTCTAGTCTACAGTCTAGTCTATAGTCTAGTCTATAGTCTAGTCTATAGTCTAGTCTATAGTCTAGTCTATAGTCTAGTCTATAGTCTAGTCTATAGTCTAGTATATAGTCTAGTCTATAGTCCAGTCTATAGTCTAGTCTATAGTCTAGTCTATAGTCTAGTCTATAGTCTAGTCTATAGTCTAGTCTATAGTCTAGTCTTTAGTCTAGTCTATAGTCTAGTCTATAGTCTAGTTTATAGTCTAGTCTATAGTCTAGTCTATAGTCTAGTCTATAGTCTAGTCTATAGTCTAGTCTATAGTCTAGTCAATAGTCTAGTCTATAGTCTAGTCTACAGTCTAGTCTATAGTCTAGTCTATAGTCTAGTCTATAGTCTAGTCTATAGTCTAGCCTATAGTCTAGTCTATAGCCTAGCCTATAGTCTAGTCTATAGTCTAGTCTATAGTCTAGTCTATAGTCTAGTCTATAGTCTAGTCTATAGTCTAGTCTATAGTCTAGTCTATAGTCTTGTCATTAGTCTGTATACATTAGTCTGTAGTTTAGTCTGTAGTCCAGTCTATAATCTAGTTCTTAGTCTTGTCTAGTCTATAGTATAGTCTATAATTATGAAAATGGACTTAATCTATTTGGCTTACGATACTTCCATTCACACATTAACTGTAAAATATAAATCGCAAACATAACTCAATACATTTCAATTCATGTTTAAACAATATTTTTAAAATTCAATAAAATTCTCCATTAATCTTAAATAATGGCATGTAATAACAATTGTAAATTATCTATACAAAAAAACAACAAAAAAAATTAAACACTGTTAGAATATAATTCACAACTAAAGTATTAAAACCACAACTAAATATTATTTAAAAAAAGAAATAAACGTTTAAACATTCAAGCTTTTAAGCTGTGTGTAAAAACAAATTTCAAAGCAGTTTAACAATCTGTTTAAAGAAAAAACTTAAACAATCGATTGAATTGATTGCATTTATTGCATTCATCCTGGTAAAAATAAACTGCTTACAACTTAAGCCAAAAACCATCAAAACAGATGATCATCTAAGGTAGGCAGACATTTAAACGCACACATACACCAGGTATAACATTTAGTTAGCCAGCAAGCGAGTGGATCATCATCATCAGCAGCATCAGCAACCAAGCAAAGAGGTTAAATACTGGTTAAGTTATTTTACGTGCTGCTATGTAATCCAACCATTATGATTACACGATTAAAATGAAAATTGAAAGAAAAATAATCCATCCGTATAAATAACCAGGCAAACATTCAAACCATCTATACATCCGTCCGTCTGTAACCAACTGCTCAATTTAAAACTGCAAATTTAAGTGTGTTTTTGGTTTTTTGTTTTGTATATTTTTTAAGCTTTTTTGTGTTTAAATATCATAAAGCCAGGAAAAAACATAATTTACCTGACCGCCTGTTTGTCTAACACACAAACGCCCTCATAGATTTTATATTCTTATTGGCACTGACCAGAGAGTGCTGTATAGAGATGAAAATTTGGAAGTGAAAATTGTTGTTATGAAAAAAAATTTTTCTTTTGCTTATTTAGAGATAAGTGGAAATATTTGTTTTTATCAAAAACCATAAACAATTCATAAAAGTAATAAATATTTTAACAAAAATGAAAATTTTATTATTTTCACGAGATTTTAGTTTGTAGAAAAAAAGTATTCAATTTAACATGATTAAAATAAGAGAAACTGAAGGGAGTGAAGTGAGGTGGAGTTTTATGAAAAGATTTGCGTGTCCGTTAAACATTTAAAATCGAGGGATAATTCATGAGCTTGTGAAGTTAATAATTTTGTATAATAAATTAAAATACTTTTTATTAATTTTGTGAATGGGGAAATGGTTTTAAATATTGTCTTAAGTGAAGTTACTAACTAACTAACAAACAACAAACAACTAACTAACTAACTAACTAACTAACTAACTAACTAACTACTACTAACTACTAACTAACTACTAACTAACTACTAACTAACTAACTAACTAACTAACTAACTAACTACTAACTAACTAACTAACTTAACTAACTACTAACTAACTAACTAACTAACTAACTACTAACTACTAACTACTAACTAACTAACTAACTACTAACTAACTACTAACTAACTAACTAACTAACTAACTAACTAACTAACTAACTAACTAACTAACTACTAACTAACTACTACTAACTAACTAACTAACTAACTAACTAACTACTAACTAACTAAATAACTAACTAACTAACTAACTAAACTAACTAACTAACTAACTAACTACTAACTAACTAACTAACTAACTAACTAACTAACTAACTAACTAACTAACTAACTAACTACTAACTAACTAACTAACTAACTAACTAACTAACTAACTACAACTACTAACTAACTAACTAACTAACTAACTAACTAACTACTAACTAACTAACTAACTAACTAACTACTAACTAACTAACTACTACTAACTACTACTAACTAACTAACTAACTAACTAACTAACTAACTAACTAACTAACTACTAACTAACTAACTAACTAACTAACTAACTACTAACTAACTACTAACTAACTAACTAACTAACTAACTAACTAACTAACTACTAACTAACTAACTAACTAACTAACTAACTAACTAACTAACTAACTACTAACTAACTAACTAACTAACTAACTAACTAACTAACTAACTACTAACTAACTAACTAACTAACTAACTAACTACTACTAACTAACTAACTAACTAACTAACTACTAACTAACTAACTAACTAACTAACTAACTAAACTAACTAACTAACTAACTAACTAACTAACTAACTAACTAACTAACTAACTAACTAACTAACTAACTAACTAACTAACTATAACTAACTAACTAACTAACTAAAACTAACTAACTACTAACTAACTAACTAACTACTACTAACTACTAACTAACTAACTAACTAACTAACTAACTAACTAACTAACTAACTAACTACTACTAACTAACTAACTAACTAACTACTAACTAACTAACTAACAACTAACTACTAACTAACTAACTAACTAACTAACTAACTAACTAACTAACTAACTAACTAACTAACTAACTTAGTTCTAGTTCAGTTCTAGTTCAGTTCAGTTCTAGTTCAGTTCTAGTTCAGTTCTAGTTCAGTTCTAGTTCAGTTCTAGTTCAGTTCTAGTTCAGTTCTAGTTCAGTTCTAGTTCAGTTCTAGTTCAGTTCTAGTTCAGTTCTAGTTCAGTTCTAGTTCAGTTCTAGTTCAGTTCTAGTTCAGTTCTAGTTCAGTTCTAGTTCAGTTCTAGTTCAGTTCTAGTTCAGTTCTAGTTCAGTTCTAGTTCAGTTCTAGTTCAGTTCTAGTTCAGTTCTAGTTCAGTTCTAGTTCAGTTCTAGTTCAGTTCTAGTTCAGTTCTAGTTCAGTTCTAGTTCAGTTCTAGTTCAGTTCTAGTTCAGTTCTAGTTCAGTTCTAGTTCAGTTCTAGTTCAGTTCTAGTTCAGTTCTAGTTCAGTTCTAGTTCAGTTCTAGTTCAGTTCTAGTTCAGTTCTAGTTCAGTTCTAGTTCAGTTCTAGTTCGGTTCTAGTTCAGTTCTAGTTCAGTTCTACTCTTTAAGATTTCAGTTACCAACTTTTTCCAGAACCTATTTAAATGTTTACTGATCTACTACATCCTCCTTTCAACTTAAAGTAACTTATCTAACTGTAAATTATTGTGATAACTGTTAAGTAATGAAATGACAAAAAAACGTAATTGAAACAGAGAAACGCTAGTTAATTGGCTTAAAACTCCCCAACAAGAACATCCCACTCCACTCTAACTAGTGTTTGGTTCCATTTCTCCCCATACATCTTATCTTAAAAAAAAAAAAAAACTTAAGAAAAGCAAAACATTGTAAAAAAGTTTAAATTACGCGAAATGAAAAATTTTATTAAATTAAATTATAAAAATTTATGAGGCATTTTACTCATATAATTTCACCTCTTTTTTCAACTAAAAATTAAACGTTGTGGCCTCAGTTGCTCTTGCTATTTTTTTGTATTATTCAATTGTGTGTTGGTTGAATATAAACATAAATTTTTATTATTTTAATAAGAGGAGTTAAACAATTTAGATAGTTTTCTTCATCATAATTATGGTATAAAATTTATATAAACGAAAGAAAAAAAAAAAAAGAAACTAACGAAGTGAGTACTTGAACTATTTAATTTTTTGAATGTGTGGTTTATATAGGCACGTATTAAC
Organism: Lucilia sericata; assembly: GCF_015586225.1. Taxonomy (NCBI): domain Eukaryota; kingdom Metazoa; phylum Arthropoda; class Insecta; order Diptera; family Calliphoridae; genus Lucilia; species Lucilia sericata. The sequence goes on along the minus strand of NW_023995049.1, from coordinate 135,343 downwards.
CTTTTGAACATGATCGCAGCACTTACAGCACTTACACAGACTTACTAGTTATATACAGACATAAATATTATGAAACTAAAAAAAAAGTTAAATCGAATCCTTGTATAAATCATCATCATTTATATAAAAAATGGCTAAATGAGAGTTTTTAAAAGGAGTAAAATGTTTGGCAGACAAATTCTGAAATAGTTTACCGAAAAGTGGAAAAAATAGTGCAAACTGTTGTATTGAAATGGACCCAAAATGTCGAGTTTAGAGTGTACTTGGCCACTTTCCAAAGGATTAAAGCTTCGCATTGAATGTCCGAACTATAGAATGGATTCTTTTAAAACTCTGTTAAGTTAATATACAATCTCAACAAACACAATAATATAGAAAGAAAATTGTAATATTTAGTTATTGTAAGCGACCATCATCGTAAGTACTCACTCGTAGCTTTACATCACGTTGTTGAGCACAAAGATATTCACATTTGAACCATTTCATTATGAGCACATGCTGGTGTAAAAGGAAAAAAAATATATATTTTGATTACCACGCTGGTTGTGATGATGATGATGAAACTTGGCCAGGTTGGTTGGTTGGTTGCAACAAGGAAGGTGGTTTGTGTGTTACATTTTGAGAAATGGTGATGATGTGCTTGAGGTTTTATTATGAGTACGTACTTGTTCTTGTTGTTGGTTTGTGGTCTTAAAATTGTGTTTTTTTTTTTTTTTTTGTGTAGTTTAACAAAATTGAAACATAAATCGTGCCCGCCATTATGGCTATTAAAGTGCAACCAACACTTTTAAAGCCTGTGGCAATAAGCAAACACTCCATTCTCTCATACTCAATTTCTCATTTTGTGTTCTTTCGCCTTCATCTTTTTGTCTTCTTCATTTTAATTTTTGCAGCATTTACTACGTTGTAATCAGGGCTCTTGCTGTTGTTGGTCGACTACAGCATTATCATCATAATCATTGATTTGACTTCATCTTTAGGCGGCGCATTGCATTATTTTCTCCATAACCATTCATCCATCCATCCTTTTTTTAAAGAATAAACAGTAACGTAGTATGAACGCATGCGCCTTGGCAATTGAGTGCTGCAGCAGTTTATTTAAAGCTACGTTCATACCTATCAAATGTTTGACGAAAATGACGTGACCCCTAAAAAATCTACATTTTGATTTCCTTAAAATATATACTTATTTGCACAAACATAATATATCTTTGATGACATCAGTTCAGAACGTCTTTATTATTTGTTTCGACAATATTTGCAACTACAAAAATCATGCAGAATTAAAAAAAAAATTACAAAAATTAGTGGTTACGTCTTTTTCATCAAATGTTTGATAGGTCTGAACGTAGCTTAACACTATAGGCTTTTTTCCCCATTCCTTTTTTTTCATTCGAGGTTTAGATATGATTACTTTGGCAATTGTGTTTTTTATTGCCAGCCAAATTACCTGTGCTTTAAACCAATAGCTATACTGATGGGTTTGGGGGAAAATCTCTTTAATTTGTTTATTAAAAATTATATATAGAATAACTGAGAAATATTACATAACATTGAGATTAGTCCTCTTTTTATAGGAGCGGTGTTGTCGTTATTTTTGTAAAAAAAAACTAATAAGGAGTTTTGCTCCTTGTGTGATTTTATAGTATATAGAATAGTCTATAATTTATAGTCTATAGTCTAGTCTATAGTCTAGTCTATAGTCTAGTCTATAGTCTAGTCTATAGTCTAGTCTAGTCTATAGTCTAGTCTATAGTCTAGTCTAGTCTAGTCTATAGTCTAGTCTATAGTCTAGTCTATAGTCTAGTCTATAGTCTAGTCTATAGTCTAGTCTATAGTCTAGTCTATAGTCTAGTCTAGTCTATAGTCTAGTCTATAGTCTAGTCTATAGTCTAGTCTATCGTCTAGTCTATAGTCTAGTCTATAGTCTAGTCTATAGTCTAGTCTATAGTCTAGTCATAGTTAGTCTATAGTCTAGTCTATAGTCTAGTCTATAGTCTAGTCTATAGTCTAGTCTATAGTCTAGTCTATAGTCTAGTCTATAGTCTAGTCTATAGTCTAGTCTATAGTCTAGTCTATAGTCTAGTCTATAGTCTAGTCTATAGTCTAGTCTATAGTCTAGTCTATAGTCTAGTCTATAGTCTAGTCTATAGTCTAGTCTATAGTCTAGTCTATAGTCTAGTCTATAGTCTAGTCTATAGTCTAGTCTATAGTCTAGTCTATAGTCTAGTCTATAGTCTAGTCTATAGTCTAGTCTATAGTCTAGTCTATAGTCTAGTCTATAGTCTAGTCTATAGTCTAGTCTATAGTCTAGTCTATAGTCTAGTCTATAGTCTAGTCTATAGTCTAGTCTATAGTCTAGTCTATAGTCTAGTCTATAGTCTAGTCTATAGTCTAGTCTATAGTCTAGTCTATAGTCTAGTCTATAGTCTAGTCTATAGTCTAGTATAGTCTATGTCTAGTCTATAGTCTAGTCTATAGTCTAGTCTATAGTCTAGTCTATAGTCAAGTCTATAGTCTAGTCTATAGTCTAGTCTATAGTCTAGTCTATAGTCTAGTCTATAGTCTAGTCTATAGTCTAGTCTATAGTCTAGTCTATAGTCTAGTCTATAGTCTAGTCTATAGTCTAGTCTATAGTCTAGTCTAGTCTATAGTCTAGTCTAGTCTAGTCTAGTCTATAGTCTATAGTCTATAGTCTATAGTCTATAGTCTATAGTCTATAGTCTATAGTATAGTCTATAGTCTAGTCTAGTCTATAGTCTAGTCTAGTCTATAGTCTAGTCTAGTCTATAGTCTAGTCTAGTCTATAGTCTAGTCTAGTCTATAGTCTAGTCTATAGTCTAGTCTATAGTCTAGTCTATAGTCTAGTCTATAGTCTAGTCTATAGTCTAGTCTATAGTCTAGTCTATAGTCTAGTCCATAGTCTAGTCTATAGTCTAGTATATAGTTTAGTATATAGTCTAGTCTATAGTCTAGTCTATAGTCTAGTCTATAGTCTAGTCTATTGTCTAGTCCATAGTCTAGTCTATAGTCTAGTCTATAGTCTAGTCTATAGTCTAGTCTATAGTCTAGTCTATAGTCTAGTCTATAGTCTAGTCTATAGTCTAGTCTATAGTCTAGTCTATAGTCTAGTCTATAGTCTAGTCTATAGTCTAGTCTATAGTCTAGTCTATAGTCTAGTCTATAGTCTAGTCTATAGTCTAGTTTATAGTCTAGTCTATAATCTAGTGTATAGTCTAGTGTATAGTCTAGTCTATAGTCTAGTCTATAGTCTAGTCTATAGTCTAGTCTATAGTCTAGTCTAGTCTAGTCTATAGTCTAGTCTATAGTCTAGTCTATAGTCTAGTCTATAGTCTAGTCTATAGTCTAGTCTATAGTCTAGTCTATAGTTAGTCTATAGTCTAGTCTATAGTCTAGTCTATAGTCTAGTCTATAGTCTAGTCTATAGTCTAGTCTATAGTCTAGTCTATAGTCTAGTCTATAGTCTAGTCTATAGTCTAGTCTATAGTCTAGTCTATAGTCTAGTCTATAGTCTAGTCTATAGTCTAGTCTATAGTCTAGTCTAGTCTATAGTCTAGTCTATAATCGAGTCTAGTCTATAGTCGAGTCTAGTCTATAGTCGAGTCTAGTCTATAGTCGAGTCTAGTCTATAGTCGAGTATAGTCTATAGTCGAGTCTAGTCTATAGTCGAGTCTAGTCTATAGTCTAGTCTATATTCTAGTCTATATTCTAGTCTACAGTCTATTTGAGTATTATTTAGCGTAAAACGGAAGGACTTTCAAAATTCGTATTTGTAATAACTTATTTAAAAACTGACTTGTAAGCGAGCGTATTATATACTAGCCACCCATTGCATCGCCGTATTTAAATAACTTAAAAGTAGTTTAAATAGATTTCTAAGTCACATTCAATTATTTTTTTGAACACATTGCCTTTTGACCCGACTTTGCAAAATTTTTAGTTCAGTTCGAAAGGATCGAATAATATTAAATCATTCTTTATTAACAAACATATTTTTAAGGCCACCCAAACTTCTGTAATTATTTTAAACTACAAGCAAATCAATAAGCAAGCTGTTTTTGATGCCATAATATTTTGACCAAAACTAATTAGTACCATCTTTACACACAACAAAAATGTTTTGAAATACCAAAAACACAACAATTTTAAACACTAAGGCGTGTAGGAAAGGAATTCCTTTTCTAATATCCTGCTGAGTAAAACTGCGTAACATTCAAACAAACATTTTTATAACCCAGAAAAAAAACAGAAACATACTCTAACTAAACAACGCCCTTAACTCTAAATATTTATACTACAAAATGAAATTTAGAGATTTTATTTTCATTTCTACAATGCAGCTAATTACAGACATTTGTTTTGAATCTTCCTCAAAGTATTTGTTGTAAATCAGAAAGGAAAAAAAACACCTTTAGATCAGTGTTAATGTAGAATTTATGCTTGAAAATGAATCAATTCTAGTTTGAGTTTAGCTGCAAAAGAGGAAAATGTTTTTAGTGGGACGTTTAAATAGATGGATGGATGGCTGACTAGTTGACTATAGACATTGTGGATTTGTATCTTTGGTGTCATACAAAACTTTTACTCACGTTTTGTTGTTTTTTTGTTTCTTTCTATCGGTAGTATCCTAGTTGGCAGGCACTTTTATGCCAAATAAGAAATTGTTTAAAAAGAAATGCAAAGTAAAGCACTTCTTTTTGGGAAAAACAATAGCGGAGCAACAATAGAAACTCTAACAAAAAAAATAAATAAAGGTGATCTAAATCGTTATTTAATGCCAATATTGGCTTTAGTTAGCTGATGGTTTCTTTAGGTGCTTATTTTGCCATTTATTTGAAACTCTTTTTGTTAGTTCAGTTGTTTGCATTTTTAAGCCAATTAGTTTCTTTTTTTCTCTTTTGCGATTGTTGTTGATTTTTTTTGCTGTTGTTTTTATTTAGTTGCTATTTTGTTTAGATGTCGAGTCGATTGTTTTATTTTGAACGTGTTTATATTAATTAAATGCAGCAACTTTAAAGTATTTAACTAATTAGTTGACAACCTTATATGGCCATTTGACTATTTGATAATCGCATTAATGCCAATATAAACTGTCAAATGTTTTTAACAAAACGATAAACTCAGTTAGACACTAAAGCCTTTAATAACGAGCTTATTTGGATTGAGATTAAATGATAAAATTTATGAAATTTTAAAATTGCTCTGGCTTATAGACTATGCTACAGTCTGGACTATTGACTAGACTATAGTTTGGACTATAGAGTAATCTATAGTCTGGACTATAACTCGATCTATAGTCTGGATTATAAACTGATCTATAGTCCGGACTATAATTTGATCTATAGTCTGGACTATAGACTGACTTATATTCTGGACTATAGACTTATCTCTGGCCTGGACTATAGTCTAATCTATAGTCTGGACTATAGTCTAATCTATAGTCTGGACTATAGTCTAATCTATAGTCTGGACTATAGTCTAATCTATAGTCTGGACTATAGTCTAATCTATAGTCTGGACTATAGTCTAATCTATAGTCTGGACTATAGTCTAATCTATAGTCTGGACTATAGTCTAATCTATAGTCTGGACTATAGTCTAATCTAGTCTGGACTATACACTTATCTATAGTCTGGACTATAGACTAATCTATAGTCTGGACTATAGACTAATCTATAGTCTGGACTATAGACTAATCTATAGTCTGGACTATAGACTAATCTATAGTCTGGACTATAGACTAATCTATAGTCTGGACTATAGACTAATCTATAGTCTGGACTATAATCTGATCTATAGTCTGGACTATGATCTGATCTATAGTCTGGACTATAGACTGACTTATATTCTGGACTATAGACTTATATCTGGCCTGGACTATAGTCTAATCTATAGTCTGGACTATAGTCTAATCTATAGTCTGGACTATAGTCTAATCTATAGTCTGGACTATAGACTAATCTATAGTCTGGACTATAATCTAATCTATAGTCTGGACTATAGTCTAATCTAGTCTAGACTATAGTCTGGACTATACACTAATCTATAGTCTGGACTATATACTTATCTATAGTCTTAATTATAGACTGACCTATATTCTGGACTATAGACTTATCTATGGTCTGGACTATAGTCTAATCTATAGTCTGGACTATAGACTAGTCTATAGTCTGGACTATAGATTAATCTATAGTCTGAACTAATGACAGATATATAGTCGAGACTATAGATGGATCTATAATCTGGACTATAAACTACTCAATTGTATGAAGTATAGACTGATCTATTGTCTGGACTAAAGACTTATTTATAGTCTTGACTATAGACTAATCTATATTCTGGACTATAGACTAATCTATATTCTGGACTATAAATCTATAGTCTGAACAATAGACTATAATCTATAGTCTGCATTATAGACTAATCTGGATTATATACTAATCTATTGTCTGAACATCAGACTAATCTATAGTCTGGAATATATACTAATCTATAGTCTGGACTATATACTAATCTATAGTCTAGACTATAGACTAATCTATAGTCTGGACTAGAGACTAATCTATAGTCTGGACTAGAGACTAATCTATAGTCTGGACTATAGACTAATCTGTAGTTTGGACTTTAGACTAATCTATAGTCTGGACTATAGACTAATCTATAGTCTGGACTATAGACTAATCTATAGTCTGGACTATAGACTAATCTAAGTCTGGACTATAGACTAATCTATAGTCTGGACTATAGACTAATCTATAGTCTGGACTATAGACTAATCTATAGTCTGGACTATAGACTAATCTATAGTCTGAACTATAGACTAATCTATAGTCCGGACTATCGACTAATCAATAGTCTGGACTATAGACTAATCTATAGTCTGGACTCTAGACTAATCTATAGTTTGGACTCTAGACTAATCTATAGTCTGGACTACTGACTAATCTATATTTTAGACTACTGACTAATTTATAGTCTGGACTATATACTAATCTATAGTCTGGACTATAGTCTTAACTATAGATTAATCTATAGTCTGGTATAAAGACTGATCTATAGTCTGATCTGATTTATAGCCTAAAGTCTGATCTATAGTCTGGACTATAGACTAACCTATAGTCTGGTCTAAAGTCTTTTCTATAGTCTGGTTTATAGACTTATCTATAATCTGGACTATAGAATAATATATGGTCTGGTCTATAGACTGATTTATATTCTGGACTATAGATTAATATATAGTTTGGAATATAGACTAATTTTAAGTCTGGACTATTGACTGTTCAAATATCCGGTATATATTTAGATTGATTTATAGTATAGTCTATAGACTGATTGTTATACTAGACTATACCGTGACTATAATCAGGAATATAAACTGATCTATAATCTGGACGAACACAGACTGGTCTATAGTCTGGACTATAGACTGGTTCATAGTCTGGTCTATGGACTGATATATAATATGGACTGATATAAATCTATAGTCTGGACTTCGGACAGATCTACAGTCCTTACTGCAGCCTAATCTATAATCTGGACTATAGACTTACTCATTGGTCTGATCTATAGTTAGGTTTTGCTAAAGATTAAACAATAAAATATCTTAATATGTTTTAAACAAAAACTGCTGCTCCGCTTATCTAGTTCCAAGTGTAGAAATTTTTGAAAGTGCTTTAAACAAATTTGTTAAACAAAAGTATTTACATGAATTTCACATATCATTTAAAATTTTAACCTTTAATTATATGGTTGAAATGAAGTTTATTTTTTCTCCTACAATAATGCCATTCTATAGATTAAATTAAATAGTTTTGGTGTAAAATAAAATCTTTAACCTTTTTCGAAAAAATGGAGTCCAAAAACAAAAAAAGAAACTGTTACCAATTAAAAACATACTTTGGGAAACTTTTAACACTAAGTATAAGTATCACTGCAAGTGTAAGTCCCCATAAAAGGTCTGAGAAGTTAATAAACATTAAATTTAATTAAAATATTAAAATATAACAATTGTGTTATAATATGTTCTTGTTGTTTTTTTTTTCTAAAGGGGAGAAAAGTAACATCAAAATGTTAATAACAATGTATAACTACCAGTTTTCATTTTAAACGCTGTGGTGTGATTAATGGCAAAATTATACAAAATTTAAAAAAAGAAAAAAAACAAGAAATCCATAATTTGAAAAAAAAAACTCCACCCAGTTGTTAAAGCGAACACAAGTCAAGACAGCCTACTGAGCGGCCATCCAAAAAATATTTTTTTATTAACATAATAATATAAAATATTTGTACATATTAAACCATAAATAACCTTTTGGAGGTATATGTATTTCATTATTTTCTTTGGTGATAAGAAACAAAAATATTAACCCAATTATTAATAATAATTTGTATGTAGATATGTTTTTGGGCATATGGTATTAAAATAGTTGGAGTTGACTTGTTTTCATTTCTTTTGGAGGCCATTATATAGACCATTAAGGATTGTAATTTTATGCGTGAATTGCCATCAACCACCTAAAACTCCACTCCTCTATATAATATTTTATTTAACAGTATTTTGTAGTCTAAAATATTAATATGTTTATTATTATAATAATAACTTTAAATGAAATTTTATTATGTTTCGCTGCTATTGTATAATAAATATTTCCTTTTGGAGCCCAAATAAAAGTGGTTGTTTGTGGTATAACAATCATTTAACCATTTAGTTGGTAAATTGTCTGCCATAACATTGTTGCAAGAGCTCAATAGTTGTTTTGTGGTGCCATTAAGGTGTTTTCATAAGTACATTTTCATTAATTTAAATGATGTACTTAAATAAATTATTTAATAAGCATATGATTCTTACTTAAATAAATTTAACATCATCTTGCTTACGTGCCTATTATACAGTGCGTAAGAAAAGTTAGAAGGTCTGGAATGTTGAACAATTTGGATTACAAGCTACAGTCTGTATTATGAACTGATCAATATTATGTACTATAGACAGACATATAATGTGGACTAGAGACTGATCTATAAACTTAGATAGATCTAAGGTCCGGACTATAGGCAGATCTATGATCTGGACTATGCACAGATCTATGATCTGGACTATAGACTGATCTATCGACTGGATTGTAGACAGATCTATAGACTGGACTATAGACTAATATATGGTCTGGACTATAAACTGATCTAAAGTCTGGATTATAGACTGACCTATAGTCTGAACTATAGACTAACCTATAGTCTGGTCTATAGACTGATCTATAGTCTGGATTATAGTTTGATCTATAGCCTGGACTATAGACTGGTCTATGGTCTGGACTACAGACTGATCTATATTCTGGATTATAGACTGATATATACTCTGGATTATAGACTGATCAATAGTCTGGACGATATACTAATCTATAGTCTGGAGGATATACTGATCTATCGTCTGCACTATAGACTGATATATAGTCTGCGCTATATAATGATCTATAGTGTGGACTATAGATTGATCTATGGTCTGAACTATAGACTGATGTATAGTCTGGACGATAGATATATCTATATTATGAATTATAGACTGATCTATAGTCTGAACTATTGTCTGACCTATAGTGTGGACTATAGACTGATCTATAGTCTGGCCTATAGACTAATCAATAGGCTGGACTATAGACAGATCTGTATTCCGGACTGTAGATTGATCTCTAGTCAGGACTATAGACTGATATATAGTCTGCATTGTAGACTGATCTATAGTCTGGACTATAGACTAATCTATAGTATGACTATAGACTGACCTACAGTCTGGATTATAGACTGATCTATAGTCTGGACTATAAACTGATCTACAGTCTGGACTATAGACTGATCTATAGTCTGGACTGTAGACTGATCTATAGTCTGGACTATAGACTGATCTATAGTATGGACTATATACTGATCTTTAGTCTGGACTATAGACTGAACTATAGTGTGGACCAAGACTGATCTATGATGGAATATAGACTGATCTATATCCTGAATTATAGACTTATTTATAGTCTGGGCTATAGACTGATCCATGGTGTGGACTATAGACTGATCCATAGTCTGGACTATAGACAGATCTATAGACTGATCTATATTCAGAACTATATACTGATCTATATTCTGAATTATAGGCTGATCTATAGTCTGGACTATAGACTGATCTACAGTCTGGACTATAGACTGATCCATAGTCTGGACTATAGACTGATCCATAGTCTGGACTATAGACTGATCTATAGTCTGGACTATAGACTGATCTATAGTCTGGACTATAGACTGATCTATAGCCTAGATTATAGACTGATCTATAGTCTGGACGATATACTGATTTATAGTCTGAAAGATATACTTATCTATAGACTGATCTATATTTCATGCAAGCGATCTTCCTACCTGTGATCAGCCTTAATGTTATCTTTATGCTAACTATATAAAAAATTATAAACTAGTCATTCACTTAAACTGTATGATTAAGTTTTTAATATTCTATATTATTTACAATCTTGTTTAAGTTTTGTTTATATTTTTTTTACTTTATGCTTTATAAACATTTTATTTTTCCTATAAAAAAAAAACATACAAATTATAATGGCGGAATGGAAAGTATAAAAAAAGTAATAAGAACCATTAAGATGGTAGTAGTTAATTCTTTTTTTTTTCATTTTGAAAATTGTAGTAGAACTCGAAATTAAAAGAAGTCATAAAATGTTATAAAAACCAAACCACAAATTACTTGAAGATTTCTATGGCGATTAAATCAAGTCTAATAATTATAATAAATATTTTATTGCATATAAAAGTAGAATTAATGGAAATAAAAGCATTAGCAAAGTTAATTTAACTTTAAAGCAACTAATATATATAATAAAATAAATTATAGTTAATAAAATTAAATAAAAAAGTAATAACAAATTAGAGCAGATTAAAGTATAAATGAAATGATGGATTAAAAAATCTTCAGATCAAAAGGCGATAGTTCTTTTATGATATTTGCGCTACAATTCTTTATCCGCATTTTGAAATCTGGATTATAGACTATAGTATTGGCTATAGATTGATCTATAGTCTTGAGTATAGACTTATCTATGGTCTTAACTATACATAGATCTATAGTATTAAGTATAGACTGATCTATATTCTTGACTATAGACTGATCTATATTCTTGACTATAGAGTGATCTATAGTCTTGACTATAAACTGATCTATAGTCTTAACTATAGACTGATCTATATTCTTGACTATAGACTGATCTATAGTCTTGACTATAGACTGATCTATAGTCTTGACTATAGACTGATCTATAGTCATAACTTTAGATAGATCTATAGTCTTGAGTATAGACTGATCTATAGTCTTTACTAATAGATAGGTCTATAGTCTTAAGTATAGACCGATCTATATTCTTGACTATAGACGGATCTATATGCTTGACTATAGACTGATCTATAGTCTTGACTATAGACTGATCTATAGTCTTAACTATAGACTGATCTATATTCTTGACTATAGACTGATCTATAGTCTTGACTGTAGACTGATCTATAGTCTTAACTATAGACTGATCTATAGTCTTGACTATAGACTGATCTATAGTCTTAACTATAGATTGATCTATAGTCTTGAGTATAGACTAATCTATAGTCTTGACTATATACTGATCTGTAGTCTTGACTATAGACTGATCTATAGTCTGGACTATAGATTGATCTACAGTTTTGACTACAGAGTGGTCTAAAGTCTTGACTGTAGACTGATCTATAATCTTGACTATAGACTGATCTATAGTCTTGACTAAAGACTGATCTATATTCTTGATTATAGACTGGTCTATAGTCTTGACTATAGACTGATCTATAATCTTAACTATAGACTGATCAATAGTTTTGACTACAGACTGATCTATAGTTTTGACTATAGACAGATCTATAGTCTTGACTATAGACTGATCTATAGTCTAGACTATAGACTGATCTATATTCTAGACTATAGACTGATCTATAGTCTAGACTATAGACTGATCTATAGTCTAGGCTATAGACTGATTTATAATCTTAAGTATAGACTGATCTATAGTCTAGACTATAGACTGTTCTATAGTCTTGACTATAGACTGATCTATTGTCTAGAATATAGACTGATCTATAGTCTTGACTATGGACTGATCTATAGTCTTGACTATAGACTGATCTATAGTCTTGACTATAGACTGATCTTTAGTCCTGACTATAGACTTTCTACAGCCTTGACTGTGGACTGATCTAAAGTCTGGACTATAGACTGATCTACAGTTTTGACTACAGAGTGCTCTAAAGTCTTGACTGTAGACTGATCTAAAGTCTTGACTACAGACTGATCTATAGTCTTGACTACGGACCGATCTGTAGTCTAGACTATAGACTGATCTATAGTCTTGACTATAGACTGATCTATAGTCTTGACTATTGACTGATCTATAGTCTTGACTATAGACTGATCTATAGTCTTGACTGTAGACTGATCTATAGTCTTGACTGTAGACTGATCTATAGTCTTGACTATAGACTGATCTTTAGGCTTGACTATAGACTTTCTGCAGCCTTAACTATGGACTGATCTAAAATCCTCACTATATACTTCTCTTAAGTAAGGAACTGCCATAGTTTCTTATAAGAAAATCCAAACTTCTTCAAAACTCAATCTCAATAATAACAGTTTGTCAAAAAATGACCCAAAATAACAGATGTCATTAAATGAAAAATCTAAGGCGGTCAACTACAAAAAGAAACAAATTTCCCTAGAAATTATTAAAGTGTAAATGTTGTCAATAAATTATGATAAAACGACCCGCATGAAATTTAGCATTAAAATGTTCTGTAACACTTGAGGAAAAACCAAATTTAAGCAAAATTCAAAAAATACACTTGTTGCAGTAAAAGAACACAAAACTATGTTGTAAAAGGAGCAGCAAAGGCCAAAGAATAAGTACAACAAAAAAAAAAACATCACTCCCGTTGAACGGAGTAGTAGATAATAGTGAGAAAAAGAGAGCAGCAAAAAAAAAATAAGGGACCACCCAGTTATAATTTGTTAGGATCATGTGGTTTAATCACCCACAATCTTATTGTAATGTTGGTCAGTTAGTAAACTGATCCCTTTTTATTAATGTTACAACAAGCACACACACACAATAAACACACAGGGACATATTGCATACATCCATCTAAACAGGGCTCTTTATCTCATCTACTTAACTCCATGTGATTCCTTATTCTTTTGTTTTCTTGTCTGTCTGTCTGTCTGTCGGTCGGTCGGTTTTTTCTTATTTGTAGTTTAAGACTCACAACATTTTGTTGCATCTTTACAAAAATTGTATGGATCAATGTTTTGATCACTGCCGACATAATTGTTTTGACAACAACAAACAGCCACAACAAAACAAAAAAACACATAAACATACATCACCCTAAACACAAACAGCAACAACAATAACAACAACATTGTAAGGTTTTTTTTTTGTTTATTAAAAAAAAGGACACTGGTTATTTGTAGATGTTGCATGAAAATGTGAGAGAATAGTGATCAAAACAACAACTGACTTAACAATAACAAGAGTAGAACTGAACTGAAATGAAAATAAAATTAATGGCACACAACATACACATACTACTTTCTGTCAAGAAATGTTGTAATAAATGGATTCTTATCTCATTATGACTCTGCACATGTTACTTTTATATATAATTTTGATATTTTCTTACTTCTTTCCCCCGTTTGTTAAAGAGCTGAAAGGAGATGTTTAGATGGATGGTTTGTATGATCCTCTACCAAATGATCTTGAACATGTAGTGAAAGTGCAATTGATACAAACAGGTCTTGGTATTAGTAGACATTAGAGTACTGAATGTGAGTTAAAGTATGGTCGGCATGATTCAATTAAATCAAAGAATCAGTAGGGGTTTTTGTTCATATTTGTAGTTTCTAATGGTTTTTTATCGATATTTTGTTGTAGGTTGTTGTGTTCTGTAGAAGTCATCATTTTACTTATTACACAAAGAAAATGTTAAATATTTATAGTAGTAGTTGTTGTACATAAAAGGATAATTTAAGGTTTGATTTATTTGCTGTTATTTTTTTCGAATCTTTTGTTTAGTGCTATTTAGAAAAACACCATTGCTTTATAGACAATATAGAAATTCTAATCGAAAACTAAAAATGGCGGCTGTAAAATGAGAAAAGTGGTTTTTGACTTTGCTAAGTTCAATTTGCCTTTAACTTCGTACTTAATCTAATCTGGTGATAATGATTTAAGTTTTAAAAACTTTGGAGATCATGACTTCGCATCCTTAATTGCTTTGATCAACTAAATTCTAAAAACTAATCATGTTATTAAAAAAAGATCTGAAATCCTTGATGATCGTGATTTCATATCCTTCACTTATACGAAACTTTCTAAATTTTGTAGTAATTGATCGAGAGAAATGGCAAAAGATGTAGTTCATGTTCCTCAATGAAGTTGGTAGGAAAGAAAACTTTTCAAAGTTGTATCTGAAGTAAATGATAAACAGATACGAAATCTGAAGATAGCTATTTCCGATCCTGCATTTGTTTGACCATGCGATCAACAAAGTTCGAAAGACAAAAGGAAAAATCGTTGAACAATTTAACTGTAGCAAATGATTTAAAAATTGATCTGAGTATTCTTCAACGTTTTAACCAAGTGTCTGAATATAGCGATCTTTGATCTATAACAATCGTAAGTTAAACATGACGGCTTTAGAAAGAGCAATATTATAGAATAAGGTTTATGTCCCTGCTAAGTTAAATTTGCATTAAACTTCATACGCATGTGATATACTAAAAATTATACAAAACTTTATAAATTTTGTGGTAATTGATCGAGATCGATCTTAAAAGATCTGGTTTATGTTCATACTAATACGCAGGCGATTACTTAGATCGCAGGAACGAAAGAAAACCTGTTTAAGATCTAATCTGATGCAAATGATATTAAAATAAATCTGAAATCTGGAGATCGTTATTTCGAATCCTTTTATTGTTTGACTAAACAGATAGTTCTTTGATCTATTCAAGGTTGAGACTTAAAAATGGCGGCTTTAATATGAGCAATGTTGGAAAGTGTGGATCAACCAAGTTAAAAAGCGGGAAAGAAACTTTGAACTGAATTAATACTGATCTAAAATATTTAGAGATCGAGATTTCGTATAGCTGTTTATGACCCTACTTCATACACATCATGATCAATTAAGTTTGTTGAAGAGAAAGAAAACTTTTAAAATCAAATCCGGAACAAATGATATAAAAAAGGTTTGAAATCTTTGGATTTGGTTCCGGATTCTTCATCGGTTTGTCCAAATGACTAAACAGAGAATTGGTTGATTTGAGAATTGTGACTTCAAATGTCTGTAACTATCGAAGTATTAAGAAAAAAGTGATCAATTCCACAAGTTTTATTAGCTTTATGTAAAGCAATCTTCTGAGATCACGAATCATCCATCGGCATTCTAATTATGGCACTGACATGTAATCTAACATACAACCTAGCTGTAGAGTAATAAATTCTATAAATTGTCGGATATAGAACCCCTCCGATCATGTAAACTTGGGGAACTACCCTTAGCATTATTCCGAGAAATAGAGGTGCCTTATGAAGGTCTGTGTGATGGGTTGAATGGTGATGGATGTACAAGAAGACGAAGTGTTTAACGTTAACACCTGTCATATTGGCCTTATTTCATGGTGGTACTTTTTCAACCATCACTGCCCCTTTGTGTATCTTATGTACTTTGCTCATGTATTCGAGTTATCTAATCTCTGACCATTGCTGTGTGGTTGGTTAATTTCCGAGATGCATTAATATCACTTCCATTTATAGCCACGTATGTAGACGGTATGGCCCCTGTTGAGTCGGCAACAGCACCTAGAGACGTAATCGGTAGACCAAAACACGAATCCCTCAAATAAGCCAAGGACTTGCTCTTATTCATAGAGAACACACTGTGGTAAATCTGTTATGAATAGAGTTAACCCTGGACAAGATACCTTACATCCATTCCCATTCAAACCAGCTCAATCCAGTTCATCCGACACACTCACTCTAGGTATAAGATTGGATAAGGTCCGCATAACCCTACATCCTTACCGTATCATATATACATAAAACCAACACATTTTTAACGCTTAGTCTCTCAGTCAATCTTCTGCGAGGTATCTGTTGTCTCGGCAACAGTCTTTAAACCGACATTCTTATCCCGCGTATTTGGGTTCAAACAACAGCCACCGAAGGTATCTCTCCAATAACCGGTACAAGACAAAGTCCGAAAGGTTACCGGTTCCCGTGGTACCAGATTATGTGGTTCTTCGGTTCGACCCCATGACAAGTCAACCCAAGGAAATGCCGAAGATACATTTATTTGATCATCACCAGTTATAGTGCCGGCAAACTAGAGGTACTGGTAGCGTCTCTTTTCCCCGGATTTGCAATAACACCATGATGGGGTTTTTTATCATTGGTTAAATGCCCCCGGGGGGCTGATGGATGTACAACGTTCATGTCCTTGTGTTATCGATAAAGTTCTCTTCTTTGTCCCGTTATATTTTGAGATTTACTCTGTTTATACCTAACTTATCGCAATGGGTTCCCCGTGAGTAAGGAAGCGATGTCTTTGCTTATTAATGAATATCGTACTTCGGTCTTCTAAATATGTACGTCTGTATATGCTATTGCTGATGCAGCAGAGGTACTGGTAGCGCCTTTTTTCACCGGGTTTGCAATAACACCATGATGGGGTTTTTCATCAAGGTTAAATGCCCCCGGGGGCTGATGGGTGTACAGCGTTCATGTCCTTGTCTTATCGATAAAGTTCTCTTCTTTGTCCCGGTCTGTTTTGAGATTTACTCTGTTTATATCTGACTTATCGCAATATGTTCCCTGTATGTAAAGAGACGATGTCTTTGCTTATTAATGGAGATCATACTTCGGTCTTCCAAATATTTACGTCTGCTGTTGTTGTTGTTGTAAAAGGTTGGCTGTAACTGGATGTTCTTACCTGGGGAAAAAAAACTTCCGGTTGATACAGCTGTTGCTGAGTTGACAATCTTTGGCCGATTGACAATCAGTTCGTTTCGGAGCATCTGTAGATGCTGTTGCTGAAACAGTAGAGGTCATTCCAGCTATGTGTTTCCGTATGACGATGGAATTCTTAAGAGCCCTGCAACGTTGAAAGATTTGATAGATCGATTACTTAATCAAAGTGCTTGTACTCTGTTCATAACTTGTGTACAATGTGGCGATGTCTTGGCGGAGATCGGACTTCGATGTACCTAATACATCTCTAGGTGTTGTTGTCGAAAATCTGAGGCCTTTCCAGTAATGTGGTTGAGTATGTTTTCGAGAAACTTTTCAGATATGATCTAACGTTTGCCGGGCATTACTTAAAGCAATAAATAGCTCGAGTACTTAAGCAAAAAGAGTCGTCTCTAGCTCATTCGGTGATTATAAAAAGGCCACCTTAAGGCGTTCATGTAAAGCTCTCCAGAAACTTTGTGGGACAGGGAAATTTTTGCAAGTTAACAAGCTTTCTTAAAGAAGATCCTTTAAGGATTTTCTATTGACTTGTCGAATATGAGTTAGCTTTGAAAATTTGTCTCCATCAATATATCACTTTGATGAGAAGTGCCATGATAGGAAATCGTTTGAATGACACAGAATGGAAACAATTCGAAACTCTTCAAGAACTTGATCTTTTTCCATATCATGATCTCTGTTATAATAACTATATATTAACATTAAAAACGGTAGCCAATACTATATTTCCCCCTCCACAAAAATATATTAGAAATAATCTCTTATTTACAGTAAACATGATATAAAAACATAATTACCTCTTTCCGTTTCAGGCCACAAAAGGCAAACAATCAATCTAGAATATAAAAACAAAATAAATTAATGATTTTTAACCAAAAACTAAAACAACAAAACATAATTTAAGCGTAAAGAAAAAAATTTGAAATTTAAGCAGTTCATTAAAATAAGGCAGCTGCTTTAAAAAATTTAAAAAAAACAGAACATTGTTTGAAAATTTATGATCAAAGTAAATAAATGAATCCAACAAAAAAAAAAAAAAAAAAACGGTGGCTTTTGGTCTGATCAAAATACAACTGAAACGAATTGATACACAATTCAATGGAAGAAAAGAAGAAGGAAATGCTTTAAGTTTAAGAAAAAGATGACTTTGTTGTTCTTCTGAAATGTGGTTGTGGTTGATGTGGTTGTGTGATGATGGTGGTGGTGGTAGTTATTATAAAAACCACAAATAAATGATTCATTATATGATCAAAATTTGATCATTTCATCCTGAGGCTGTTGACAGCCCACCACCACACATATAAACGCACTTATATGAAAAAAAATCTTCATCATCATCATGTTTTGATTACCACGCACATACGAGTGAGTAAAAATACCCAACAGTCAGACCATGTTGTGTCTTAGTAAAAGCCCAACAGTCATGATCATCAACCATCATTGTTATTATCCAACATTTAGATATAGATGGACATTTAGACATACAGCTAGACAGACGGACAGACAAACTGACTGAGAGTTATATGTAAAGACGAGGCAAACGAACAGTCATATAGATGTACCCATGACATGCAAGACATTACCTTGCAACGACATCGAACAGTTAAACAACATCGCACCATACCTTAGATTTCGAAAAACAAAAAACATAAATAAATACTTGTAATAACTATAACATCAAATCCATAAGTTAATCACAAATATATTTCGTAATGAAGGCAATAAGAAGAAATCTTTGAGACAAAAAATCAAAATGTCTAAAACCAAATGTTTGCAACATGGTGGCCAATTCAGTAAGCGGCATATGAAACTGTTTTGTGGCAAAAAATGTTTAAAATAATTACTCCAATGTTGCAAATAACAAGATCACTCGTTTGCTTGATCAAGCAGAGATTTAAGGTATGAATTCTTCTAAATGCATTCTAAATGAAAATTGAAGTGATCATTTTCATGTTTTTGCCCCTAGTGCCTCTAGTTTAGCTAGAAAATGGATTTTAAGTTTTGCACCAAAAAAAAATCGATTTTTGTTGAAAAATAAAAGTGATCACAGATTTTCATTCTTTTGCCCCTAAAGCCTCTAGTTTAGCCAGAAAATTGATTTGAAGTTTTGCACTAAAATATCGATTTTTGTTGAAAAATAAAAGTGATCACAGATTTTCATTCTTTAGCTCCTAGCGCCTTTAGTTTAGCCAAAAAATGCAATTTTAGTTTTTCACCAAAAAATCAATTTTTGTTGAAAAATAAAAGTGATCACAGATTTTCATTCTTTTGCTCCTAAAGCCTCTAGTTTAGCCAGAAAATTGATTTGAAGTTTTGCACTAAAATATCGATTTTTGTTGAAAAATAAAAGTGATCACAGATTTTCATTCTTTAGCTCCTAGCGCTTCTAGTATAGCCAGAAAATGCAATTTTAGTTTTTCACCAAAAAAAAATCGATTTTTGATGGGAAATAAAAGTGATCACATTTTTTCATTCTTTTGCCCCTAGCGCCTCTAGTTTAGCCAGAAAATGCAATTTTAGTTTTTTCACTAAAATATTGATTTTTGTTGAAAAATAAAAATGATCACAAATTTTCATTCTTTTGCCCCTAGCGCCTTTAGTTTAGCCAGAAAATGCAATTTTATATTTTCATCAAAAAATCGATTTTTGTTGGGAAATAAAAGTGATCACAGATTTTCATCCTTTAGCTCCTAGCGCCTTTAGTTTAGCCAGAAAATGTAATTTTAGTTTTTCACCAAAATATCGATTTTTGTTGAAAAATAAAAGTGATCACAGATTTTCATTCTTTTGCTCCTAGTTCCTCTAGTATAGCCAGAAAATGCAATTTTAGTTTTTCACCAAAAAAAAAAAAAACGATTTTTAATGAGAAATAAAAGTGATCACAGATTATCATTCTTTTGCCCCTAGCGCCTCTAGTTTAGCCAGAAAATGGATTTTTAGTTTTTCACCAAAAATCGATTTTTGATGAGAAATAAAAGTGATCACAGATTTTCATTCTTTAGCTCCTAGCGCTTCTAGTATAGCCAGAAAATGCAATTTTAGTTTTTCACCAAAAAAAAAATCGATTTTTGATGGGAAATAAAAGTGATCACATTTTTTCATTCTTTTGCCCCTAGCGCCTTTAGTTTAGCAAGAAAATGCAATTTAAATTTTGCACTAAAATATCGATTTTGAATGAGAAATAAAAGTGATCACAGATTTTCATTCATTAGCTCCTAGCGCCTCTAGTTTAGCCAGAAAATGCAATTTTAGTTTTACAACAAAAAACTCGAGCTTTAATGAGAGTAGCTTCATCTGAAAGACAATAATGATTTCATTCTTTTGCAATACTGCCTCAATTTAAAGAATATTTTGACCATCATGTCGTTTATTTTCATATGTAGTTGTTGATGAAGACAATTTTCGTTGCTGTAGTTGCCTGCTATTGCAGCATGAGATGCTCATAATGATGCTGCTGCTGCTGAAGTCGTTGGTACATTTTATTTCATTTTTGTTGGTGTATCACCTTTGGATTGCTGTTCCTTTTTGACGATGATATCTTTTTTGGTGCGTTTGATTTTTAGTTTCAAAATCTTACTGGTTGTTCGGATATTATTTTATAGGTTTTTTTGTTGTTCTTATAGTTCCAACATGGTATGGAATGTACTTTTATGGTTAACGCCGTAACTGACATTTTGTTTTTTAAAAGACTTTGAAAACAAAACAAAAATAATAATAAAAACAAACTGCTTTAAAAAGATCGTTAGCAGCAAAAACATTTTTAGCTCATCTTCATTATTACTGGCGATCCTCAATATCTACCGACCGACAACCATTATTGTCGGTATTTGGTATACTTTTTCTGTTCTTGCTTTTTAATATATTTTTTCATGTTGCTGCAGACCTGGCTGGGAGTGATGAGTAAATTGTGCTGTTTATTGATTGGTAAAAGATCTAGAGAATATAGAATCATACGGAACAGAAGAACTTTATGATGAAATTATTAAATCTTAATTTTTTTGTAGAATTCGTAGCATGCGATGATCTTAATTAAGCAACTATAACTGACTTGAAAATTTGTTAGGTCTATTAAAAAGGAATTTCAATTAAATTTTTAATAATATTCGTGATTATAACAAGAGATACCCTTTCTTTTAATAATGATATAAAAAGATCACATATGAAAACGATAATTTTCAATTCAGTACAAATCAAAAGTTTCAATTTTAAAATGGAGGATTCCTAAATGATAGTAGCAGTAGAACAAGTTCAGTTCTAGTTCAGTTCTAGTTCAGTTCTAGTTCAGTTCTAGTTCAGTTCTAGTTCAGTTCTAGTTCAGTTCTAGTTCAGTTCTAGTTCAGTTCTAGTTCAGTTCTAGTTCTAGTTCAGTTCTAGTTCAGTTCTAGTTCAGTTCTAGTTCAGTTCTAGTTCAGTTCTAGTTCAGTTCTAGTTCTAGTTCAGTTCTAGTTCAGTTCTAGTTCAGATCTAGTTCAGTTCTAGTTGATACACCATCAAATATGAAATAAAATGTACCACCGACATTAGCAGCAGCATCATTATGAGCTTCTCATGCTGCAATAGCAGGCAACTACATAAAATGACATGATGTTCAAAATTTTCCTTAAATTGAGGCAGCATTGCAAAAGAATGGAATCATTATTGACTTTCAGATGACGCTAAAACGTAATATTTTACGAATGGAAACTGTTACTCCCACCAAAGCTCGATTTTTTTTGTTGAAAAACTAAAATTGCTTTTTCTGGCTAAACTAGAAGCGCTAGGGGCAAAAGAATGAAAATCTGTAATCACTTTTATTTTTCACCAAAAATCGATATTTTAGTGAAAAACTACAAATCTATTTGCTGTCTAAACTAGCGGCACTAGGAGCAAAAGAATGAAAACATGTGATCACTTGTATTTCTCATCAAAAATCGATATTTTAGTGAAAAACTAAAAATCCATTTTCTGGCTAAACTAGGGGCGATAGGAGCAAAAGAATGAAAATCTGTGATCACTTATATTTTTCATCAACAATCGATATTTTAGTGAAAAACTAAAAAATCCATTTTCTGACTATACTAGAGGCCCTAGGAGCAAAAGAATGAAGATGAAAAATAAAATCACTTTTATTTACCATCGAAAATCGATATTTTTGTGAAAATCTAAAATTGCATTTCTTGGCTTAACTAGAGGAGCTAGGGCCTAAAGAATGAAAATCTGTGATCACTTATATTTTTCATCAACAATCCATATTTTAGTGAAAAACTAAAATCCATTTTCTGACTAAACTAGAGGCCCTAGGAGCAAAAGAATAAAAAATCTGTGATCACTTTATTTTTACCAAAAATCGATTTTTTATTGAAGAACTATAAATATTCACTAACATAGATCTATCCAGTTTCAATTCTAGTTCAATTCTAGTTCAGTTTCTAGTTCATTCTAGTTCAGTTCTAGTTCAGTTCTAGTTCAGTTCTAGTTCAGTTCTAGTTCAGTTCTAGTTCGTTCTAGTCAGTTCTAGTAGTTCTAGTGTTCTAGTTCAGTTCTAGTTCAGTTCTAGTTCAGTTCTAGTTCAGTTCTAGTTCAGTTCTAGGTCAGTTCTAGTTCAGTTCTAGTTCAGTTTCTAGTTCAGTTCTAGTTCAGGTCTAGTTTCAGTTCTAGTTCAGTTCTAGTTCAGTTCTAGTTCAGTTCTAGTTCAGTTCTAGTTCAGTTCTAGTTCAGTTCTGTTCAGTTCTAGTTCAGTTCTAGTCAGTTCTAGTTCAGTTCTAGTTCAGTTCTAGTTCAGTTCTAGTTCAGTTCTAGTTCAGTTCTAGTTCAGTTCTAGTTCAGTTCTAGTTCAGTTCTAGTTCAGTTCTAGTTCAGTTCTAGTTCAGTTCTAGTTCAGTTCTAGTTCAGTTCTAGTTCAGTTCTAGTTCAGTTCTAGTTCAGTTCTAGTTCAGTTCTAGTTCAGTTCTAGTTCAGTTCTAGTTCAGTTCTAGTTCAGTTCTAGTTCAGTTCTAGTTCAGTTCTAGTTCAGTTCTAGTTCAGTTCTAGTCAGTTCTAGTTCAGTTCTAGTTCAGTTCTAGTTCAGTTCTAGTTCAGTTCTAGTTCAGTTCTAGTTCAGTTCTAGTTCAGTTCTAGTTCAGTTCTAGTTCAGTTCTAGTTCAGTTCTAGTTCAGTTCTAGTTCAGTTCTAGTTCAGTTCTAGTTCCAGTTCTAGTTCAGTTCTAGTTCAGTTCTAGTTCAGTTCTAGTTCAGATCTAGTTCAGTTCTAGTTGATACACCATCAAATATGAAATAAAATGTACCACCGACATTAGTAGCAGCATCATTATGAGCTTCTCATGCTGCAATAGCAGGCAACTACATAAAATGACATGATGTTCAAAATTTTCCTTAAATTGAGGCAGCATTGCAAAAGAATGGAATCATTATTGACTTTCAGATGACGCTAAAACGTAATATCTTACGAATGGAAACTGTTACTCCCACCAAAGCTCGATTTTTTTTGTTGAAAAACAAAAATTGCTTTTTCTGGCTAAACTAGAAGCGCTAGGGGCAAAAGAATGAAAATCTGTAATCACTTTTATTTTTCACCAAAAATCGATATTTTAGTGAAAAACTACAAATCTATTTGCTGTCTAAACTAGCGGCACTAGGAGCAAAAGAATGAAAACATGTGATCACTTGTATTTCTCATCAAAAATCGATATTTTAGTGAAAAACTAAAAATCCATTTTCTGGCTAAACTAGGGGCGATAGGAGCAAAAGGATGAAAGTCTATGATCACTTATATTTTTCATCAACAAACGTTATTTTAGTGAAAAACTTAAAATCCATTTTCTGACTAAACTAGAGGCCCTAGGAGCAAAAGAATGAAGATGAAAAATAAAATCACTTTCATTTCCCATCGAAAATCGATATTTTCTGTGAAAATCTAAAATTGCATTTTCTGGCTAAACTAGAGGAGCTAGGGCCTAAAGAATGAAAATCTGTGATCACTTATATTTTTCATCAACAATCGATATTTTAGTGAAAAACTAAAAATCCATTTTCTGACTAAACTAGAGGCCCTAGGAGCAAAAGAATGAAAATCTGTGATCACTTTTATTTTTTACCAAAAATCGATTTTTTATTGAAGAACTATAAATATTCACTAACATAGATCTATCCAGTTCAATTCTAGTTCAGTTCTAGTTCAGTTCTAGTTCAGTCCTAGTTCAGTTCTAGTTCAGTTCTAGTTCAGTTCTAGTTCAGTTCTAGTTCAGTTCTGGTTCAGTTCTAGTTCAGTTCTAGTTCAGTTCTAGTTCAGTTCTAGTTCAGTTCTCGTTCAGTTCTAGTTCAGTTCTAGTTCAGTTCTAGTTCAGTTCTAGTTCAGTTCTAGTTCAGTTCTAGTTCAGTTCTAGTTTAGTTCTAGTTCTGTTCTAGTTCAGTTCTAGTTCAGTTCTAGTTCAGTTCTAGTTCAGTCCTAGTTCAGTTCTAGTTCAGTTCTAGTTCAGTTCTAGTTCAGTTCTAGTTCAGTTCTGGTTCAGTTCTAGTTCAGTTCTAGTTCAGTTCTAGTTCAGTTCTAGTTTAGTTCTAGTTCTGTTCTAGTTCAGTTCTAGTTCAGTTCTAGTTCAGTCCTAGTTCAGTTCTAGTTCAGTTCTAGTTCAGTTCTAGTTCAGTTCTAGTTCAGTTCTGGTTCAGTTCTAGTTCAGTTCTAGTTCAGTTCTAGTTCAGTTCTAGTTTAGTTCTAGTTCTGTTCTAGTTCAGTTCTAGTTCAGTTCTAGTTCAGTTCTAGTTCAGTTCTCGTTCAGTTCTAGTTCAGTTCTAGTTAAATTTTTTTTATTTTGTATAATTAGTTACTTAATTTAAATGTTTGACTTAATCGTTACTGTTGGAGCATAAGTTTAAAAAAGCAACTAAATTAACGATTAAATTTAGCAATTTGTCAAAGCGTTTTTTAACACACAACCAAAGAACTAATTGCTTGTCAACTTAGAAAAATATGTAGAAATTTGCCTTAAATAAAACCAAATACTAGCAATTTAATTACATATTTAGTTTTTAGTTTTTTTTTCCACTAATTCATTTGTTTAGACAAAGAATTATGTATGTAAAAAGTTGTTTAGTAAGAATCAATGAAATACACCATTTTTCATTAGATTTGTTTGTAATTTTTTATATATTTGTGTAATTTTCTATTCGTGTTATATAGAATTGTTAAGTGACCACATGAAGTTTGTCCATTTCTTTACATGGTTTTGAACAAGATCATTGTGTTGATGGCACTTTATTTCTACGGCTGGTTGTTCTTAACGTTGTTGTGGTCCATGTTTGTAAAATGTTTTTTCCTTATTTTTTTTCTTTCGTTTTGTTGATTTGTCTACTTTAAAGTTGTATTTGCCGCTTTTTTAGTGGTCTATAAATATTGTTAAATGACTGTTAAAGCGTTTAATTGTTTACCCCCCATTGATTTTCTAAGCCATAAATATAGTTGGTTATTCCTGCAAAGGTTATTGTTGTTGTTCAGTTGTTGGCTAATAGAAAAAAAGGCCCAATAATCAACCGATACAAACAGATAACAGCTAGAGAATTGAAAAATAAAAGAAAAAATAATGAAACGATACGCTATGGTTTCAAATGTAACGATCAGCAGAGAGACAAATGCTTAGAAGAAAATATCACATTAAATGTAATAAAATAACGAATTGTTATGTAAAATAAAATAAAAAGGAAAATGAAAGAAAGAAACAAATGTCAAAGAAGTTTTAATAATGTTTAGTTATAACTAAACAACAAACATTCGATTGCTTGATCACTCGTTCGTTCGCTCATTCGATCGATGGATCGATCTATGTAAGTAAATATCTCTCCATCTATTTATCGACTTTATATGCAATACCTAATAAATGTTATTTGTGACAGACAGTATCTCTTTTTTAGATACTGCACTATGTTTAAAATATATGTATATGTATGTAGGCATGTTGTTGTCTATATGTTGTAGGCTCATGTAAATAGTTGTTGTATTGTGGCATTTTAAAACCTACAACAGTTGGTTGCTCACTATTTTTTTTTTTCTTCTTCAGTTAAATGATCCCATATTTAGTGTCACATCGACTGTCAACCATGGTTGCATGTATGTATTTTATTGATTGGCCCTTTTAAAAATTGAAATTGGTATAAAAAATGAAGATGAAAACATAAGAAATGTAAAGGGTAACAGGTGTCTAGAGTTTATGTTTTTTAAGGTAGATTATATAGGCATATACAACAATAAATATGTATATTATGTATATATAAAGAGTTATTTTCAGTTGTAATGTGTATTGTTGCATGTGAACCAATAGCATGAAATTGGGGGTTTCATTTTTTTTGAATAAACAAAAATAAAGTGAAAAAAAAATTATGATCTTTATCTTTAAAAAGTTCAATAAAGAAATAGTTACAAATAAACATTTAAATTTATTACCATAGAGTGGATTAAAAATAAAACAATAAGGGTATTCAGAAATAGGAGGAAATGACTTGCATGAACAACTGTGTAAGTGCTTGGTTGAAGATTTATACGAATAACTAACTAACTAACTAACTAACTAACTAACTAACTAACTAACTAACTAACTAACTAACTAACTAACTAACTAACTAACTAACTAACTAACTAACTAACTAACTAACTAACTACTAACTACTAACTAACTAACTAACTAACTAACTAACTAACTACTAACTAACTAACTAAACTAACTAACTAACTAACTAACTAACTAACTAACTAACTAACTAACTAACTAACTAACTAACTACTAACTAACTAACTAACTAACTAACTAACTAACTAACTAACTACTAACTAACTAACTAACTAACTAACTAACTAACTAACTAACTACTAACTAACTAACTAACTAACTAACTAACTAACTAACTAACTACTAACTAACTAACTAACTAACTACTAACTAACTAACTACTAACTAACTAACTAACTAACTAACTAACTAACTAACTACTAACTACTAACTAACTAACTAACTAACTAACTACTAACTAACTAACTACTAACTAACTAACTAACTAACTAACTAACTAACTAACTAACTAACTAACTAACTAACTAACTAACTAACTAACTAACTAACTAACTAACTAACTACTAACTAACTAACTAACTAACTAACTAACTAACTAACTAACTAACTAACTAACTAACTAACAACTAACTAACTAACTAACTAACTAACTAACTAACTACTACTAACTAACTAACTAACTACTAACTACTAACTAACTACTAACTAACTAACTAACTAACTACTAACTAACTAACTAACTACCTAACTAACTAACTAACTAACTAACTAACTAACTAACTAACTAACTAACTAACTAACTAACTAACTACTAACTAACTAACTAACTAACTAACAAACTAACTAACTAACTAACTACTAACTAACTAACTAACTAACTAACTAACTAACTAACTAACTAACTAACTAACTAACTAACTAACTAACTAACTAACTAACTAACTAACTAACTAACTAACTAACTACTAACTAACTAACTAACTACTAACTAACTAACTAACTAACTACCTAACTAACTAACTAACTAACTAACTAACTAACTAACTAACTACTAACTAACTAACTACTAAACTAACTAACTACTAACTAACTAACTAACTACTAACTAACTAACTAACTAACTAACTAACTAACTAACTAACTAACTAACTAACTAACTAACTAACTAACCTAACTAACTAACTAACTAACTAACTAACTAACTAACTAACTAACTAACGAACTAACTAACTAACTAACTAACTAACTAACTAACTAACTAACTAACTAACTAACTAACTAACTAACTAACTAACTAACTAACTAACTAACTAACTAACTAACTAACTACTAACTAACTAACTAACTAACTAACTAACTAACTAACTACTAACTAACTAACTAACTAACTAACTAACTAACTACTAACTAACTAACTACTAACTAACTAACTAACTAACTAACTAACTAACTAACTAACTAACTAACTAACTAACTAACTAACTAACTAACTAACTAAACTAACTAACTAACTAACTAACTAACTAACTAACTAACTAACTAACTAACTAACTACTACTAACTACTAACTAACTAACTAACTAACTAACTAACTAACTAACTAACTACTAACTAACTAACTAACTAACTAACGAACTAACTAACTAACTACTAACTAACTAACTAACCTAGACTAACTAACTAACTAACTAACTAACTAACTAACTAACTAACTAACTAAATACTAACTAACTAACTAACTAACTAACTAACTAACTAACTAACTAACTAACTAACTACTACTAACTACTAACTAACTAACTAACTACTAACTATGTAACTAACTAACTAACTAACTAACTAACTAACTAACTAACTAACTAATAACTAACTAACTAACTAACTAACTACTAACTAACTAACTAACTAACTACTAACTAACTAACTAACTAACTAACTAACTAACAACTACTAACTAACTAACTAACTAACTAACTAACTAACTAACTAACTAACTCTAACTAACTAACCTAACTAACTAACTACTAACTAACTAACTAACTAACTAACTAACTAACTAACTACGAACTAACTAACTAACGTAACTACTAACTAACCTAACTAACTAACTAACTAACTACTAACTAACTAACTAACTAACTAACTAACTAACAACTAACTAACTACTAACTAACTAACTAACTAACTAACTAACTAACTAACTAACTAACTAACTTACTTACTTACTTACTAACTGACATCCTTACTATACTTTTCTCTTTCCCCATTACAACCTTAGTTTCATCAATGACATCCTTCTTTTTGGCAAATTCCTCTTTTCACTGGTAACACTGCCTTAGTTAGACGCTATTTGGAATTTTATAATTTTCATTTATTCCTTAATTAATCCTTTAAATACCCTAACAATCACCAGAAAAGTCCATCAATAGAAAAATGTTTCTACACAATAATTTTGTAATAATAATTCAAAATTTGCTCACTTACCTTAAAAATTGCCTATGAGCTTATTAACAAATTCGTATTCCTATATTAAAGAAAATATTAACGCCGTTTCCCGTTTTATTTACCGTTTCCCGTTTTATTTACATTATTTACAATGTAAGCAACTCTACTGCCCTTTATCATTACACTAAAAACAACAATAACACTTGTTGTCAAAATATAAAAATTGCACTTTCTTATTGTTCTACTTATTTATCTACTTTTTCTTTATGCTTACTTCTATTGCTCTGCTTTAATAAAGATTTTGCTCTTATTTTAGCATGCTATTCTTTCATAAAAAAGGGAAAAAATACAACAACAACACAAATCAAATTTGAATGCAAATCTCGCCACACTCACACAAACTCCTGTATAAAGGGCTTTTGCATAGAAAAAACAAAAACAAGATGAAACAAACACCGGTAACTGCAATAACAAAAAGCGAACATGTTCAGTCACACTTAGTATTTTAATTGGAGACTTTTTTTTTTTTTTTGATTGATTTTCATAAAAATTTGATATTCACACTTAATTTTTATACTTTTTAACAGATTTTCTATTAGATTGCTTTATTAAGATAACTATTTTATGGATTCTATGAGATTTCGAACACTTTTACTATAATTAAAATGCACTTGAAGACGGACGTAAAGCTTTAACGTGGTAATTTATTGGCAATCGCGGGAGAACTAAATATATTTATTACTACGACAGAGTTGTCAGAGGAAAAGAGGAATTTGCCAAATAAAAGGATTTAATTTATAAAATTAGGATTGTAAAGAGGGAAGGGATAGTGATTGTGGTTATTATAGTTAGTTAGTTAGTTAGTTAGTTAGTTAGTTGTTAGTAGTTAGTCAGTTAGTTATGTGTTAGTGCACTTGAAGACGGACGTAAAGCTTTAACGTGGTAAGTTATTGGCAATCGCGGGAGAACTAAATATATTTATTACGTACGACAAGAGTTGTCAGAGGAAAAGAGGAATTTGCCAAATAAAAGGATTTAATTTATAAAATTAGGATGGCAAAGAGGGAGGGGGATAGGGATTGTGGTTATTATTAGTTAGTTAGTTAGTAGTAGTTCGTTAGTTAGTTAGTTAGGTTAGTTAGTTAGTTAGTTATGTTAGTTAGTTAGTTAGTTAGTTAGTCAGTTAGTTAGGTAGTCAGTTTAGTTAGTTAGTTAGTTAGTTAGTTAGTTAGTAGTTATTTAGTTAGTTAGTTAGTTTCAGTTAGTTAGTTAGTTAGTTAGGTTGTTAGTAGTTAGTTAGTGCGTTAGTTAAGTTAGTTAGTTTAGTTAGCTTAGTTAGTTAGTTAGTTCGTTCGTTAGTTAGTTAGTTAGTTAGTTCGTTAGTTTAGTTAGTTAGTTAGTTAGTTTAGTTCGTTAGTTAGTTAGTTAGTTAGTTAGTTAGTTTAGTTAGTTAGTTAGTTAGTTAGTTAGTTAGTTAGTTTTTAGTTAGTTAGTTTTCGTTTAGTTATTAGTTGTTAGTTAGTTAGTTAGTTAGTAGTTTAGTTTTTTTAGTGTTGTTGTTCGTTCGTTCGTTCGTTCGTTCGTTCGTTCGTTCGTTCGTTAGTTCTTCGTTCGTTCGTTCTTTCGTTCGTTCGTTCGTTCGTCGTTCGTTCGTTAGTTCGTTCGTTCGTTCTTTCGTTCGTTCGTTCGTTTCGTTCGTTCGTTTCGTTCGTTCGTTCGTTAGTTCGTTCGTTCGTTTCGTTCGTCGTTCGTTCGTTTCGTTCGTTCGTCGTTCGTTCGTTCGTTCGTTCGTTTTTTTCGTTCGTTCGTTGTTCGTTCGTTCGTTCGTTCGTTCGTTCGTTCGTTCGTTCGTTTTCGTTTGTTCGTTCGTTCGTTCGTTCGTTTCGTTCGTTTTCGTTCAGTTCGTTCGTTCGTTCTGTTCGTTCGTTCGTTTCGTTCCGTTCGTCGTTGTTCGTTTCGTTCTTTCGTTGTTCGTTCGTTCGTTCGTTCGTTCGTTCGTTCGTTCGTTAGTTCTTCGTTTGTTCGTGAGTTTTCGTTAGTTAGTTATTAGTTAGTGTTACTCGTATCATTGAAATATTTACAAGTGTGGGTTCGTTAGTCGATTCCCAACAAAAAATTGTGCTGAAAGAGAGGTCCCATAATGCCTCCACTTTGTGAAACTAACTAACCTACTTACAAATCATCGCGAAAGTAACCACCTAACCTTTTCCCTCTAAAATCCAAAATATTTTTTTACTTGCAGTTAAAATCCCTACTTTACTTTTCCCTTTCCCATTTGCAATCCTAATTTAATCAATGAAATCCTTTTATCTGACAAATGTCTCCTTTCTCTGGCAACTCTGCCATAATTACGAATATATTTAGTTCTCCCGCGATTGCCAATAAATTAACACGCTAAAACTTTACGTCCGTCTTTAAGAGCATTTTAATTAAGTAAAAGTGTTCGAAATCTTATAAAATCCCTAATAAAGTTTTATTAATAAAGTAATCTAATAGAAAATCTGTTAAAACGCGTAAAAATTAAGTTTTATTATCAAGTTTTTGTGAAAATCAATCAGTGAAAAAAATAAGTCTCCAAATAAAATAATTGCGTTTACACTTGTTCATTTGTTGTTATTGTAGTTGCCGGTGTTTGTTTAATCTTGTTTTTGTTTTTTCTATGCAAAAGCCCTTTATACAGAAGTTTGTGTTAGTGTGGGTTGAGTGTGGTGTGATTTGCATTTAAATTTGATTTATATTGTTGATAAATTTTTTTTTTCCTTTTTTAAGAGAGAAGAGCATAAGAAAATAAGAATAAAATCTTTATTAAAGCAGAGCAATTGAAAAAGCATAAAGAAAAATAAGAAAATGGAATAAATAGAAATAGAATAAAGAAAAAAGTGCAATGTTTATATTTTGACAAGTGTTATTGTTGCTTTTTGTGTAATGATAAAGGGCAGCAGAGTTGTTTATATTGTAAATAATGTAAATAAAACGGGAAACGGTTCGGGCGTTAATATATTCTTTAATAAATGTATACAAATTTGTTAAAATGATATTAGCTAACACGTAAAGAGTCAATTTTAAAGGTAAGTGAGATATTTTTGAATTATTAATGTGACACAATTATTTTGGCAATTATTTTCTATTCTCTAGTTTAGTTTCTAAATTCTTAATAACGAATAAACCGAATAATTTCTATCAATTATTCGATTAGTTAAAATTTACTATTTAACAGTAAAGTTGATGTATATTTCATATCAGACATGGAAAATTGAAATTTTGAAATAGTACTATGTATTATAAAAACTAGACTATAGACTAGACTATAGACTAGACTATAGACTAGACTATAGACTAGACTATAGACTAGACTATAGACTAGACTATAGACTAGACTATAGACTAGACTATAGACTAGACTATAGACTAGACTATAGACTAGACTATAGACTAGACTATAGACTAGACTATAGACTAGACTATAGACTAGACTATAGACTAGACTATAGACTAGACTATAGACTAGACTATAGACTAGACATAGACTAGACTATAGACTAGACTATAGACTAGACTATAGACTAGACTATAGACTAGACTATAGACTAGACTATAGACTAGACTATAGACTAGACTATAGACTAGACTATAGACTAGACTATAGACTAGACTATAGACTAGACTATAGACTATACTATAGACTAGACTATAGACTAGACTATAGACTAGACTATAGACTAGACTATAGACTAGACTAGACTATAGACTAGACTATAGACTAGACTAGACTATAGACTAGACTAGACTATAGACTAGACTATAGACTAGACTATAGACTAGACTATAGACTAGACTATAGACTAGACTATAGACTAGACTATAGACTAGACTATAGACTAGACTATAGACTAGACTATAGACTAGACTATAGACTAGACTATAGACTAGACTATAGACTAGACTATAGACTAGACTATAGACTAGACTATAGACTAGACTATAGACTAGACTATAGACTAGACTATAGACTAGACTATAAACTAGACTATAGACTAGACTATAAACTAGACTATAGACTAGACTATAGACTAGACTATAGACTAGCCTATAGACTAGACTATAGACTACACTATAGACTACACTATAGACTAGACTATAGACTAGACTATAGACTAGACTATAGACTAGACTATAGACTAGACTATAGACTAGACTATAGACTAGACTATAGACTAGACTATAGACTAGACTATAGACTAGACTATAGACTAGACTATAGACTAGACTATAGACTAGACTATAGACTAGACTATAGACTAGACTATAGACTAGACTATAACTAGACTATAGACTAGACTATAGACTAGACTATAGACTAGACTATAGACTAGACTATAGACTAGACTATAGACTAGACTATAGACTAGACTATAGACTAGACTATAGACTAGACTATAGACTAGACTATAGACTAGACTATAGACTAGACTATAGACTAGACTATAGACTAGACTATAGACTAGACTATAGACTAGACTATAGACTAGACTATAGACTAGACTATAGACTAGACTAGAGACTAGACTATAGACTAGACTATAGACTAGACTATAGACTAGACTATAGACTAGACTATAGACTAGACTATAGACTAGACTATAGACTAGACTATAGACTAGACTATAGACTAGACTATAGACTAGACTAAGACTATACTATAGACTAGACTATAGACTAGACTATAGACTAGACTATAGACTAGACTATAGACTAGACTATAGACTATACTATAGACTAGACTATAGACTAGACTATAGACTATACTATAGACTAGCCTATAGACTAGACTATAGACTACACTATAGACTACACTATAGACTAGACTATAGACTAGACTATAGACTAGACTATAGACTAGACTATAGACTAGACTATAGACTAGACTATAGACTAGACTATAGACTACACTATAGACTAGACTATAGACTAGACTATAGACTAGACTATAGACTAGACTATGGACTAGACTATAGACTAAACTATAGACTAGACTATAGACTAGACTATAGACTAGACTATAGACTAGACTATAGACTAGACTATAGACTAGACTATAGACTAAACTAGACAATAGACTAGACTAGAATAAAGACTAGTTTTCGTTTATTCGATTAACCGAATAATCTTGAATTATCCGATAAAACCTCAAATATTTACATGTCGTATAACCGAATAAAACAAAATCCCGAGTGTTATTCACTAGCAGCGCAATATCATAAACTTTTTGAAACGTTTTTTATGATTATTTAAATTATAGACTATGAATAGCCATAATAAAACCCAAAATCGAAAAACGTATGGTCCTTTACTAAAAATTGAATAAATTAAAAAAAAAGATCATAAAATATTTGGGTTACAAATACTTTTATATGCTTCAAATATTATTGAAAAAAAAAACTAAAACTCCATATGTTTTATGACCGACAAAACAGTTTGAAACAAACGATATACAACTGACATAATATTTTGACAGATTAAAGGTACAAACACACACACATACATACTTGCCTTGTCAAATTCAATCATATAAAATTTTGTTTTAGAACTAAAAATTAACACTGTAACACCTTTTTTTTATGAAGTTGATGATGATGGGTGATTAATTTGAAAATTTCTTAAATTGAAAGACCACCCAATTAGTATGGTCGGTTGCCTGGTGATTTTGATAGTTTACAGCTCCAAAATCGCCTCCAAAAAAAAAAATAACACAAATCCCTAAAATCACTCAAATGTTATGGTGATTAAAGAACCAAACAAGATGAACTCCTGCTGGTTTCAGTTCTTTTTCTTCTTCTTTTTTTGAAATATAATTTCAACTCAAATTGTTTTGAGTTGAGGCAATCATGTGTGCTGATGTGCTAAATCTCATGTCCACATGTCCATCAAGATGTCTAGAATAAAACCAACCGACAGCAGATTACAAGAGATTTAAAGCTTAAAACATCTTATCTTCTCTTACCTTAAGTGTATGAGTGTGTGTTAAAGCATTTAAAGGCTTAAACTGGTATTAGGTTGCAAAATTCTTAAATTCATGTAATAGCAGTTACAGCATTAACTGCTTAAAGTAAATCTTATTTAAAGTATATTGTTAGCCCATTTTGTTTATAATTATTATCCTTAAGCATCTTAGTCAAAGATAAGATTTCCTGTAAATATATTTTGCAAACATATACAAATTTTCCTAACGCCCTTGTTGTAAGAGTTTAAAAGTCTTGTTTTTGTTGTTGAAAATTGTTGACATTTTGTTTTAAGCGGCTTAGAGTGTGTGTGTTTTCTTTTAGTGAAAAAAAAACATTTTTAAGGACATTTTTTTTGGTGATTGTTTTAAACATTTATTGTATTTTGATTTCTTTAATTGTTTTGTATTTTGGGTTTTTTTGTTGCATTCTTGACTATAATTGCATTTATTGTTTTCAATCTAAGAACATTTGACTTCCTAACTCTAGTTGTTTCTATGGCTTTTGTCTTGGGCGTTTGTTACTTCAAAAAGTACCGCCTGGACCACCAGGCTTGGTCCAACAAACATACACATGTATGTATGCAATTTAAGGAAATATAAATTTAATTTTTTAACAATATAATTCTAGGGATTAACTTTATGACTTATTTAATGACAATTTTGTTTAAGAAACTATTTGAAAAGATCAAAATATTACACAAAAAGTTAGAAGAAGATTATTTAAAAGAAGACATTGGTTTTAAAATGATTGGCGGCGTCGGCGCAACCATTTTTGGTCGGCTGCTTATTATAGAAAATATCGTAGGCGACTCCAAACTTTATCAGCGTCTACGTTTAAGCCGGCTTAAGCTTTTGAGACAAATGAAGTCGCTGCGGCTTGCAAAATATTAACGGCGGGCCAGCCGCCGCCGATTTGAGTCATCTCGGCTTATAATTCAGCCATAGACAAGAGTGCATACTGTACTCGTTTATTAACTAGACTATCAAATAGTCTATGAACTAGTCAACGAATTAATTGACTAGTCTCTGATCTAGTAAATTAATTAGTCTATTAACTACTTTATTAACTAGTTTTTGGATTAGTTTTTGCACTAATCTATGGACTTATCTATGGAATCTATGGAATATTTGCCCAACACCACTTTAGTAGGGAAGGTATATTGGATTTGTGCTGGTGTTTATAACGTATAGAATTAATGGTACTATACCCAACTAAAAGTATAGCAATCGGCTCAGAATCATTATCTGAGTTGATTAAGCCATGTCCGTCCGTCCGTCCATCTGTCTGTTCATGGAAACCTTGTAATCAAACTACAGCTCGTAATTTTAAAGATTTGAATCGGTGAAATTTGGTACACGTATTACCAAAGACGAACCTTATTGATTATGGTTGATATCAGTCCATTATTTCATATAGTCCCCATACAAACGGACCCTTAAATTGGGCTATAAAGCCAATGACAAGCATAAATAATACTGCAAGGTTTCATAATGATCGGCCCTTATTTGACCCTATCCCCTCTACAAAGCCATCCTCTGAATCGACGTTAATTCTCTTATTATTACTTGTATTGAAGAAAGTATATGTCAGGGGTTTACTGCCGAATTTTCAGTTGTCTGTAATAAAACGTACATTAGTACCGAGTCCATCGCCATCATGATTTCTAAGTTCCCAAAAACCCATGCTCTAATACTTTGTCAATTCGATTGTCTATAAGAAACCCAGAATTCTTCTTACATTCGTAATTTGAAGACGTTTTATATCAAATTTGTAATATTATCCATTCGTGATCTTAGTCCATATCAAGAGCCGACGAATTTTACTCGACCTAGTTGTAGTTTTGACAATTTTCTTGTTTAGACAATTATTTGGCATTTGTTTGCTTAGTCGATATCAAGACCCACCGAAATCTTTTTGACTACGTTCTCTGTTAAGCTGTTTCTTTTGCATTCGTATTCTTAATCGATATTGGTAATCGACTTCTTCAAAACAACAGAAAAGTCTTTTTTATACGACGGAACTCTGACTTTGAAAACTCTATAAAAGACCGTGTGCGGGGTAATATAGTCGGATGGTTGGTTCAATATTGGAGGTAGTAGGCCTAAAATCTTAGCATGTCCAATGTTCTTGTCCTCCAACATCCGGATGAGTTAAGTCTTGCTGCTAGATCTAGAAGTATAATGTGCAATATAGTATTCAGAGCTTCTGAAGGAGTAGTACTTAGAGCACCAGTTATTCCAATGCAAGCTGATCTCTGAACTTTGTATAGCTGATGTACAACAAATTTCTTCTTAGTTTAAGTCCACCATACAAGATAAATAGCATAACTTCTGAAAGTTTTTCGTTTATATTACCGATCATTATACGAGTAGAAATTCTTCCTACTCTAGTAGTCTTATTATTAATACTCTTCTTAGGAAATTTACTAAGGACCGATGGTATAATAGTAAGGAACTTTGAATCACTGATACCCATAGTAATCCATTGCTATACGGATGGCTCTTAACAGGGAAACAGAACGAGTCTGGGGGTCTAAATTGAAATCCCAGAAACCGAAATAAACTATTACATTTACGCCACTAGTTCTATAATAATTTCCCTTAGATTTTAAAGATTTTGGAGATTGACATTAATTCAAAACCTACAGGGTTTTATGGCAAACATTAAAACGACCATATTCTAATGCTACCACAAGGATTTGGTAAGCAAAAAAGACAAAATCTTATTAGTTATATATCCTTGTAACAAAATGTCAGATGTTGTAGTTATTATATAATTTTATATCTATATGAAAACTACACACACACATACACTCTCACATTTATCAATAAAAATTTGTTTGTGTTACGAATCAAACAAAATGTTGTTGCAATCAGATTGCACATCTGCCTCTAAGGGGATTGTTTGAATTATTTCTATTACAATTTTTTTCTATATATATAATTTGTTGACATCAATATTTTTTTTGTTTTACAACAATTGTTATACTTAAGCACCAGGATAATGCTGATGATGATAATGATTTTTATAAAAACTACAACTACTGTCTGTCATTTTCGTTTTATTCAGCCAACAAGGATTTATTCTGTTGTTATTTGTGTATTAATGACTATAGTCATTATTTGTGCAGCCATTTTTAGTCATTTTGCTCTGAATAGCTACGTAATGAAAAGGACATATTTTTTTTGGTTGTATTATAACCCGCGTGTTACTAATGATGATACAAAAAGTGATTTTTGTAAGAAACTTTTTGCTTTTTTCAAATCGTACGTGGGTCATGTTGGCATGTGTGTGTGTCTTTTTCTTTATAGTGACAGTTGTTTTCTTGATTTCTTTTTTTTTATGTTATTGTTTAATTCCCTTGATTACAAGACTTTTATTTATTAATTTTGATTGTGTTTTAGTTTATTTCATTACACAAATAAGCAGATGTTGTTAAAAATGTCCTTAACTAATATTAATATCGTTATATAATATCTATGTATATAATATGTATATATGTATGTACCTGGTCTATTGTTTGATCGATGGTCTGGTCTATGATCGGGTCTGTAGTCTGGTCTATGCTCGGGTCTATTGTCTAGTCCATAATCTGGTTCATGCTCAGGCCTATGATCTGATCTATAGTCCGGTCTAGTCTATAATCTGGTTTATGGCCTGACCTATGGTTTGGCCTCTGGTGGGTTTAAAGTCTGGTGTATGGTCTGGTCTAGGGTCTGGTCGATGATCTGGTCTATGCTCAGGTCTACACTCAGGACAATACAGGAGCTCTCCCTGCATTTTGCATTTATGGTCCCGAAAACCTTCGATGAATTATGTATGTATATAGATCAGAAATAGTAAATAAACCTATTAAATCCGGGAAAATATTGATTCCTCGCAATTTCAATCGTATTCGATTCAAAAATTATATTCTTTATAGCGTTCAAGAACTTCTTGGATAGATATATATATATATATATATATATATATATATATATATATATATATAGATATATATATATATATATATATATATATATATATATATATATATATATATATATATATATATATATATATATCTATATATATATATATATATATATATATATATATATAGATAGATAGATAGATAGATAGAGAGATAGATAGATAGATAGATAGATAGATAGATAGATAGATAGATAGATAGAAGAAAGAAAGAAAATCCTATTAATAGCATGTTCTAAAAATGGTCATTATTGAGCTCTAATATCTACTCTGTATATAAAATAATTCTTATGACAACCCTATTTTATTGATTCCAATTTTAAATCTCATTGCATGATAATAACCGAAACCAAACTTATTCAATCCGAACCATCATCATCATTATCAACATCTCACAGATTTGTTACTCTTTTCCCAACACTTACACATAAATTAGCAAACAAATCATAACTAATAAGTATGCAAACCTCACAAACATTCAAACTTTATAACAAACCTCCCCTCTTTAGACTGATGCAACTTTTATCTGCCAATAAAATTAAAAACACAACTACAGATAGAAAACAACAAATAAATGTTTGAAAATTAAATGATCCTTAACTAGCAGCCATCATAAATCAAACTATAAAAAGTTGAAAGAGATAAAAAGGATTTGTTTTGGCTCGTTTTCTCATACAAATAAATAAACAAAACAAATAGTTACACAGACAAAAAGTTAAATAGACAAAGACAAAACAAATAAACCAAGTTGCAGCATATTAAAACCCAAAGCAAACGTTATAAGTTTTAACTTATGTAGTCGTTTAAGGCCTTTAACTCCTTTATGTTGTTGTTGTTGGTGTTGTTAAATTAACAAATCCTTTGAGAATTGATTTGTGCACGCCAATAATAAACTCCCATTGAAATGGCAAAAAAAAAAAAAAAACATTAAAACTCATGTAGACGACGTTGATGCTGTTATTGCTGTTGGGAAAAAAATGTTTAGATTTTGTTGACTACTTGTAGATAGATGATGTTCTTTTTGAGCAAGGGGTGAGTTAAGTAAGCGTTTCACCCTATTTCTTTTGGTTTTCAGGGTGTTTTTTTTGCGTTCTTTTGAAATTGAAAATTGTCAAGCTCTTGAGCCTTCAATTGTTAAATGTTAAAGTGAATGACATAATCAGTTCATAATCAAAATATTACGTTGTTTTTCAAACGTTTTCAGGGATTAGGAAAATTGAAATCAAGGATTTGGAAGAAAATAGTAACAAAATTATAATGATGTTTATTTCGTTTTGTGAAAAGGGGCATAGTTTTTGGTGGGAATAACTGAAAGTAATGGAGAGAGAGAGGGTTTAAGAAAATCTACTAGAAAAAGAGCGAAAAAAGTCTAGTATTTTTGAATTTTTTTTTTTTGGAAAACACTAGACTGTAGATTTTACGATTTCATTACAATTTTGACTTCTGAGTTGTCTTCAGTTCTTTAAAGAAATGTTTTCAGAGAAATCGAACAAAGTGTCACCTTTACTTTATAATTAAGGCTATAAAACCTTGTCAAACTCGTACTAAATATTTGCCAACTCATTTAGAACCTCTTTTCATTCAAAAATTGATTTGATTCACTTTTTTTATTTCCACATACAATTTCATATTACAAAAGAAACTAAGAAAAATTCCAATAAAAACGCCTTCCTGTAAACAGTTTTGGGCCTTTTATTAACAAATTTATTTATACACACATTTTACTAAACAAATAAAAAAAACCCCAAGAAAATCACTTTGTTTTGGCAACACAGAGGAAATTATACAAAACAGTTAACAATGGACAAAAAAAACATTCCTCCTGCCAAGTGTGCAAATGAATTTTGCACACATCCTGTGGTTGTTGCATGCCACTGCTATACAGCTAAACAAACACAGGACAATACACAACAAACAAACAAAAGATATTTGAACAAAATTTTTTTCTAAATAAATTTTATGTTTTGAAATTATAATAAAACCAATTTATATAAAACCAAAATATTATTGAAAAAAAGTCCTTTTACAGAAGTTCTCCTTTTGTTGTAAATAGTTGGCTAATTGTAAAGGACTACAGGATGCCTTAAAACAGAAGTTGCTTTGTCATATTTGTGGACAAATATCACCAAAAAAAAATAGCAACAAATTTTAAAACCACACACAAATCGTGTCATTTTTGTGACAATAACATTCGGTTGCGGCTTTAGTTTTTGTGTGGATTTTTTTTTCTGATTAGTTGACTTTTGCCAACTAATGAGTCTGCATTATGTTGCATGTTTAGATATTGCTACTGCTTTGTGGCCAGAAATATTTATATTTTTTTGTATGTGTTAATGTATGTGGTTTGTGGATATAACTTTTTCATTTATTCGATATTATATTGGTTTTATAGAAAAATTTGGAATATTTTGCACAGAGGAGACAACTAAAGGGGCCAAATTGTAATCTAAAGGAGCAAAGTTTGTAACCAGACATGTAAAAAAGTACTTTTTAGTATTTTGAAGTACAGAATTACATTTCAAAGTCTTTTGAGTCATCTTTGAACTAGTCTATTGACTAGACTGTTGACAAGTCTATTGACTAGTCTGTGGACTAGTCTATTGACTAGTTTATTTACTTGTTTGTGGACTAGTTTATTGACTATTCTATTGATAAATCTGTTGACTAGTCCATGGATTAGACTAGTATATGAACAAGTCTGTTGACTATCCTATGGCCTGTGGACTAGTTTGTTGACTAGTCTTTAGACTAGTATGTTGACTAGTCTTTAGACTAGTATGTTTACTAGCCTGTTGACAAGTCTATAGACTAGCCTTTTGAAAAGCTTCTTGACTAATCTACTGACTAGTCTGTTGACTAAACTATTGTCTAGTCTATTGATGAGACTGCGGGTTAGTCAATGGACTAGTCTATTCACTAGTCTGTGGATCTGCCTATTAACTAGTCTATGGATCAGCCTTTTGACTAGTCTATGGAATAGTCTATTGACTAATGTATATACTGGACTATTGACTAGTCATGCAATAGTCTATTATAAGCTAAAGTTTGGAAAATATTCCTAATCTGTCATGGCGTACTTCGATGTCAAAAAGTACTAAAAAAAGGACAACAGTACTGAATTTTCCATTCATGGTTTGACATACATATAAAGCGTAAGGGAAAGCTTGCAAACCACTTCTAAATAGTTTTTGAAAGGTGTTGAAACATATATACCGATCGTTGTCAGACCAATGTTCACTTCGGTACAGTTTCCCTGTAATGGTCTATCCAAGATATCAACAGCTTCTAATATATTCGCTCCCTTTGTTCGCACCAAATACGAACGACTATGGATATTTGGCCGGGCTTCATATACGATCTCTTACGTTTCGGGTTATCGTAATGTATTCGTTTTATATCGCCGGTACTGATTCATGGGGTACTGCAACAAACTATAAAGCGTATGAGGCAAAACTTTGAAGCTACTTCTTTGTAAAAATTGTTTAAAATATATGGAAACATATAACCGATCATTTTCATGGTGAAATGCCTATTCTGGGTGTTCTTCGATCAGTGTTTACTGCAAACAAATCAGTTGCTTCGATACAGTTTCCCTGGAATGGCCTGTCAAAGATATCAACAGCTTCTAATATATTCGGTCCCATTGATCGCACCAAATACTGAGCATCATGGATATTTGGCCGGGCTTCATATACAATCCCTTTCGGTTCGAGTTATCGTAATGAATTCATTTTACATCACCGCTACTGATTCCTGGAGTACTGCGATGTCAAAAAGTACTAAAAATGTTACAATAGTACTGATTTTTCCATGCCAGGTTTTGACTATAAATCGTATGAGGCAAAACTTGCAAGCCACTTCTTTCTAAATAAATTTTG
Organism: Lucilia sericata; assembly: GCF_015586225.1. Classification (NCBI taxonomy): domain Eukaryota; kingdom Metazoa; phylum Arthropoda; class Insecta; order Diptera; family Calliphoridae; genus Lucilia; species Lucilia sericata. The sequence goes on along the minus strand of NW_023995049.1, from coordinate 92,400 downwards.
AAAGATATTCCAACATAAAGCCGATCGTTGTAATGATGGAATGTTGCATATTGTGGGGGTTCTTCGGTCAGTGTTCACAGCAAACTAATCAATTGCACGGTACAGTTTCCCTGTGATGGTCTATCCAAGATATCAGCAGCTTGGATAATAGGCTTTGGTGTCGATTCGGCTAGTTTTCCGTGCTTCGCATATGATATCTTAGATAATGGATTCATTTTGAATCTCCGGTACTGATTCGGTGCATCAAACAGTATTTCGGAAATACAAAATCTCTGATTACTCGACTCCCCATGATTTTTCAAGCTTTTGTTACCGATTATTATCATGGTAGAATGTTGAGCTTACATGTCTGCCAATGCTCGTTTCAAACTAATCAGTTGCATTCGGTACAGTTTTCCTAATATTCAGATTTCAGCAGCTTGCTATATACATACATATGTAGATATTTGGCTTTGGTTGCGATACGGCAGCTTGGATTGACCTCACATACGATCTTTTAGACTTAGGGTTAAAGTTCATTCACTTTACCTCGCAAGTATGGAATTGGTGCATCAATGATTTTTATTCAAAGTCTTGCGGCTTCAATTCTTATGGCTCCAAATTTCCCTGCTTTTGAATGAATCTGCTTGCAATCGTTTTAAAATGGCTTCGAATGACTTTACAAGCTCTTCTTGAGTTTGAAAATAATTCTCAAGAGAAATGCTTTCAATTATTGATGTATAAACTTTTTGAGTTGCCCTGGGCGATATGTTTTCTTTCGTTTCGGCCGAAATATCTAACATACTTGACTTTTTAACTTGGATAAGTTATGTTAGGTAATCCAAAAGTAGTCTAATCGAGTAAACAAATTGGTTATTCTCGAGTACCGTCTTGTGTGATAACCCGTTTGCTATACTTGGTCCTCAATAATTAGATTATGTTGTATACCATAAACCGGTCAGTCGGTAGTCCATAACGTCCTTATATTCATAACGACCCAAAACTTCTCCCGGGATCGATGTAATGATCGCCGTTGACGGTTGTTGAGAGTCATTTTCATCAAAAGAGAAAATTGAGCATTTAATGCCGCCGGCATGATAACATTCGTAAAATATTATTATCGTACGTAACATCAGGCTCTCACTGGACCAAATGCGAACATTTTGCTTGATAATTAATAATTTGCAAATGTCCTTCAAAGGTCCTTCAGATAGTATATTTTTCTTTAACTTAAGGTTTTGGTTCGATTATTGCTTTAGATGCTTTTTGATAGAAAAAAATGACCCAAGTTATATTTTAGAAATACAATCAAGTCCTCAAGGGGTTAAAAGAAACAAAATATTTCTTATTCCCCCGATTAAACCGTGTGAATGTCTCATTTCATATAAAATAATTTAATCAATTGAATTTAAAAAAGTTGAAAATAAAAACTGTCAAATATATTTTATTACCACAGATCTAGCGATTAATACATTCTTAAAAATAAACGACGACATAAAAACCCAAGTCTCCGGTCATACAAAGCCTTACAAAATGATCGTAAACTCAAGCAAAACAAATAAAATTTATTTAAAAATATTTAGAATTGGATTGGTTACAAAATGTTTAAAACAACAAAAAATCTAAGAAAATCCAACAACAACAACATGAAATCAAGCTTTAAAAATGCATTTAACAAAAAGACACAAAAGATATATAAACATAATAATAATGCAGCCAGATTGGAGCTGCTGTGGAGTTGATCATGAAACTGTTTAAGATGAAAACGAAGAAAGATGATGATGATGATGTAGTCAATCGATTGTTGCGTACAAATTCACGATCAATGTTTAACATGCATTTTCCCCATCTCTATAAACAACAAACAAACAACATTATCATCGATCGTTGCATAAATGTTTTATTTTATTTTTCATATAAAATTTCTGTTATATTCATTGTCCGCCATATGCATTTCACAAAAAAAAAAATATTGGAATAAAAAAACCAATACGAAAAAAGTTGATTTTTTGTTTAATAAACTCGTATATTGTTGTTGCTATTGTAACCCTATGTGTCTGTGTTTGCATTAGAGGCGGGGGACAACAACATCACACAGAACAAACAATCAAATGGCCAGCAAGTTTATTAAGAATTTAAATGGGCAGGCAATCGTAAAATGTTTACAATACTACGTGAACGTTGAATATCTGACGACTGATTGTGAATTTAAGTGACTGAATAGTTAAGTAAGTGAGTGAGTTTTTGGTTAGTGAGTGTTGCTTGGAAAAAGCAAAGTGTGCAATCTTGCTTGTCTTGCTGTTTGGGGTCTTAAGTTGTTTTTTTTTATTATTGAATTTTAAAGATTTAGAGAGAAGGAGATGTTGCGTGACGATTCCTGATGATATTAACCCTTTAAGGAGAAGTTAGAAATTTTAAACGGCAAGACTAGACTATAGACAAGACTACGGACTAGACTATGGACTAAATTGTAGTCAAGACTATACAATAAACTATAGACTAGACTATAGACTAGACTATAGACTAGACTATAGACTAGACTATAGACTAGACCATAGGCTAGACTATAGACTAGACTATAGACTAGACTATAGACTAGACTATAGGCTAGACTATAGACTAGACTATAGGCTAGACTATAGACTAGACTATAGGCTAGACTATAGACTAGACTATAGACTATAGACTAGACTATAGACTAGACTATAGACTAGACTATAGACTAGACTTTAGGCAAGACTATAGACTAGACTATAGACTGGACTATAGACTAGACTATAGACTAGACTATAGACTAGACTATAGACTAGACTATAGACTAGACTATAGACTAGACTATAGACTAGACTATAGACTAGACTATAGACTAGACTATAGACTAGACTATAGACTAGACTATAGAGACTATAGACTAGACTATAGACTAGACTATAGACTAGACTATAGACTAGACTATAGACTAGACTATAGACTAGACTATAGACTAGACTATAGACTAGACTAGACTAGACTATAGACTAGACTATAGACTAGACTATAGACTAGACTATAGACTAGACTATAGACTAGACTATAGACTAGACTATAGACTAGACTATAGACTAGACTATAGACTAGACTATAGACTAGACTATAGACTAGACTATAGACTAGACTATAGACTAGACTATAGACTAGACTATAGACTAGACTATAGACTAGACTATAGACTAGACTATAGACTAGACTATAGACTAGACTATAGACTAGACTATAGACTAGACTATAGACTAGACTATAGACTAGACTATAGACTAGACTATAGACTAGACTATAGACTAGACTATAGACTAGACTATAGACTAGACTATAGACTAGACTAGACTAGACTATAGACTAGACTATAGACTAGACTATAGACTAGACTATAGACTAGACTATAGACTAGACTATAGACTAGACTATAGACTAGACTATAGACTAGACTATAGACTAGACTATAGACTAGACTAGACTAGACTATAGACTATAGACTAGACTATAGACTAGACTATAGACTAGACTATAGACTAGACTATAGACTAGACTATAGACTAGACTATAGACTAGACTATAGACTAGACTATAGACTAGACTATAGACTAGACTATAGACTAGACTATAGACTAGACTATAGACTAGACTATAGACTAGACTATAGACTAGACTATAGACTAGACTATAGACTAGACTATAGACTAGACTATAGACTAGACTATAGACTAGACTATTGACTAGACTATAGACTAGACTATAGACTAGACTATGACTAGACTATAGACTAGACTATAGACTAGACTATAGACTAGACTATAGACTAGACTATAGACTAGACTATAGACTAGACTATAGACTAGACTATAGACTAGACTATAGACTAGACTATAGACTAGACTATAGACTAGACTATAGACTAGACTATAGACTAGACTATAGACTAGACTATAGACTAGACTATAGACTAGACTATAGACTAGACTATAGACTAGACTATAGACTAGACTATAGACTAGACTATAGACTATACTATAGACTATGTTATAGACTAGACTATAATAAAGACTATAGTCAAGACCATAGACCACACTATAGTCAAGACTATTAACTAAATTATAGTAAAAACTAAAAAAATATTATATGGTCATGTGAAGACTATAATCAAGACTATAAACTAGACTATATATAAGTGTATTAACTAGACTGTAGACAATACTAGACTATAGTCAAGACTAGGCTATATTTAAAACTATAGAGTAGACTATAGAATAGAGGATAGATGGAATAGACTATAGTTAAGACTATTGACTAGACTATAGTAATAGACTATAGTCAAGACTATACTCGCCAGTGTGTCACCATGGGTTAATAAATTTCAAACAAAAAAGACAATCAATTTATTTCAGATCCAATCCTTTTTTTCTGTACTTTAGGATGATTTTGTTTTTTTTTTTTTTTTTTGCTCTGATTGCAAATTCTACATTATACCAAAATATAAGTCCGTCCTGCCATCTCTGCAGCCAAAAAATTCAATTTTTTCTGTGGCCAGTTTATGGCTGCTCTTGCAAAGATTGTGTGGAAACCAGGCAGGAGTAATATGGTTAGTTTATGTATGTATAAGGTTACATTTAGCCATGGTTAGGTTATGGCCAGTTTTTTGTGTGTGTGTATTTAATTCAAAAAGGAGATTTTTGTCTTTCTTTTGGGATGATTGCTATCATGATAATAAAGTTTTCAACTGACTTCACTTAATTTTGGGCTCGAAAACAAAAGCGCGTAAAAGCTGTATAAAAGCAATCAACGTTTTTTTAAGTTGGCTTGGTTTTCTTCAATAAAGGAGACTTTATTTAACGATTTTATAAACTTAAACAGTTTTTTTGTAGAGGATTCTTTTTTAATTGGCTTTTAGTTGATAATTAAGTTCGTAAAAATGAAAATCATAAAATGATAAATTTTAATAAAAGTTAATTGACCGCCGCTTGACTTAATTGAGTTTTGGGTCTATTAAATGTTAATATTTAAGTTTTGTAAATCATTGTAAATAATGTTAGAAGAGTAAAGTTTTTTGAATATATACATATGATGGTAATTTATTGTCTCTATTTACGCCCCCAATTTGTTGTTAGACAACTCAGGATGTATTTCTGTATTTTTCGCTTTGTAATCTTTATAAATTATATAGTGTAAACTTTGTATTCAATTGTTTCGTTACGGCTTATAAACCACTAATCAAATACATGGGAAACTATAATCTTAACATCATTTATTATATAGAAAAGACTACTGAAATATGTATTTTAAATAGTTTACACCATTTCCAAAGTAATCTAAAATAATGGTTATGAGAACTAAAATAATGTTTTAGATAGGAGTGCCTACCGAGAAAGAAGTAGGTTTTTTAACACTCCTACTGTAATCTATACATCATCATCATCATGCATCAAATTCCACAATATTATGGTCACTGTAAACATATATGTACTACACGCAACCATATCATAATAAATGATCATATATCACATTTCTTCTATAATCTTTTTCTAAAAACAAACTTATAAAAGTTCTTATTAGAAACAGTGTAGGTAAATTGAAATTATTACCAAATCATGTTCAATATTAAATAAAATGAAATAATAAATTTTCATTTAGAACACGCCATTTCATCCACTTTGGATTATGGAAAAAAACTACACACAAACACACAATCGCTGGAAAAAAAAAACCAATTGAATTAAAGCAATGAAGAGGATGAAACGAAACGATTTACTATTAAATATAAAAACAACCCTTGAAAAAAGAAGACACAAAGACAGACAGACGGACAGGAAAGCAGCCATAATGATGAAACAGCAAAAAAATAGTTGTAATAATACTGCGTGTATAAATGTTGTAATATTAACTTGCTATTTGAAATTTTATATTGTCATCAGCATTGTTGCAACCACCACCACCATAACCCTCATGGTTTAATGGTTAACCAATAAACCATCATCATCAATCTACTTCAGTAGCTGTGTAGCATCATGTTTATGCCCGATTCTTGACATTTAACGGAAGCAGTTTTTGACATAAGATTTTAGCTTAGAACCCAATAGTTTTAAAAGCTTCAATTAGGAACTGAGCAAAACTTATTTTAAAGACTATAGACTAGACTATTAACTATAACTATGATCAATACAAACTAGACTTTAGTCAAGACTATAGTCACGACTAAAGACTAGACTATGGCAAATACTATAGCCAAGACTGTATACTATACTTTAGTCAAGACTATAGGCAAGACTTTAGTCAAGCCTATAGACTAGACAAGAGTCGCGACTAAAGACTAGACTATATTCAAGACACTGTGGGCTAAACTACAGTCAAGACTATAAAGTAGCCTATATTCAAAATTATAGACTAGACTACATTCAAGACTATAGACTAGACTGTTGTCAAGACCATAAACTAGATCAAAGTCAAGGCTATAGACTAGGCTATGGTCTTGACTTAGGACTAGATAGACTAGACTATAGACTAGACTATAGACTAGACTATAGACTAGACTATAGACTAAACTATAGACTAGACTATAGACTAGACTATAGACTAGACTATAGACTAGACTATAGACTAGACTATAGACTAGACTATAGACTAGACTATAGACTAGACTATAGACTAGACTATAGACTAGACTATAGACTAGACTATAGACTAGACTATAGACTAGACTATAGACTAGACTATAGACTAGACTATAGACTAGACTATAGACTAGACTATAGACTAGACTATAGACTAGACTATAGACTAGACTATAGACTAGACTATAGACTAGACTATAGACTAGACTATAGACTAGACTATAGACTAGACTATAGACTAGACTATAGACTAGACTATAGACTAGACTATAGACTAGACTATAGACTAGACTATAGACTAGACTATAGACTAGACTATAGACTAGACTATAGACTAGACTATAGACTAGACTATAGACTAGACTATAGACTAGACTATAGACTAGACTATAGACTAGACTATAGACTAGACTATAGACTAGACTATAGACTAGACTATAGACTAGACTATAGAACTAGACTATAAGCTAGACTATAGACTAGGACTATAGAACTAGACTATGAAGACTAGACTAATAGACTAGACTATAGAACTAGAACTATAGACATAGCTAATAGACTAGACTAATTAGACTAGACCTATAGACTAGACTATAGACTAGACTATAGACTAGGACTAGAAAAGACTAGACTATGACTAGACTATAGACTAGACTATAGACTAGACTATAACTAGACTATAGACTAGACTAATAGACTAGACTATAACTAGACGAAGACTAAGACTAAGACCTATAGACTAGACTATAGACTAGACTATAGACTAGACTATAGACTAGACTATAGACTAGACTATAGACTAGACTAAGACAACTATGACTAGAACTATAGACTAGACTATAGACTAAGACTAATAGACTAGACTATAGCAGACTATAGACTAGACTATAGACTAGACTATAGACTAGACTATAGACTAGACTATAGACTAGACTATAGACTAGACTATAGACTAGACTATAGACTAGACTATAGACTAGACTATAGACTAGACTATAGACTAGACTATAGACTAGACTATAGACTAGACTATAGACTAGACTATAGACTAGACTATAGACTAGACTATAGACTAGACTATAGACTAGACTATAGACTAGACTATAGACTAGACTATAGACTATACTAGAGACTAGACTATAGACTAGACTATAGACTAGACTATAGACTAGAAGACTATAGACTAGACTATTGACTAGACTATTGACTAGACTATGGACTAGACTATGGACTAGACTATGGACTAGACTATGGACTAGACTATGGACTAGACTATGGACTAGACTATGGACTAGACTATGGACTAGACTATGGACTAGACTATGGACTAGACTATGGACTAGACTATGGACTAGACTATGGACTAGACTATGGACTAGACTAGACTATGGACTAGACTATGGACTAGACTATGGACTAGACTATGGACTAGACTATGGACTAGACTATGGACTAGACTATGGACTAGACTATGGACTAGACTATGGACTAGACTATGGACTAGACTATTGACTAGACTATGGAGCTAGACTATGGACTAGACTATGGACTAGACTATGGACTAGACTATGGACTAGACTATGGACTAGACTATGGACTAGACATGGACTAGACTATGGACTAGACTATGGACTAGACTATGGACTAGACTATGGACTAGACTATGGACTAGACTATGGACTAGACTATGGACTAGACATGGACTAGACTATGGACTAGACTATGGACTAGACTATGGACTAGACTATGGACTAGACTATGGACTAGACTATGGACTAGACTATGGACTAGACTATGGACTAGACTAATTAAACTAAGACTATAGACGAACATCAGTTAAGATTTAGACTAAACATAGTCAGAACTATACCATATATTATAGTCGAGACTATAAATATATTTTATTAAATAATAAGATTTTTAGAAAAAATTCAGATTTTAGTAAAAATTCAGATTTTTAGTAAAAATTCAGATTTTTAGTAAAAATTCAGATTTTTAGTAAAAATTCAGATTTTTAGTAAAAATTCAGATTTGTAGTGAAAATTCAGATTTGTAGTAAAAATTCAGATTTGTAGTAAAAATTCAGATTTTTAGTAAAAATTCAGATTTTTAGTAAAAATTCAGATTTGTAGTAAAAATTCAGATTTTTATTAAAAATTCAGATTTTTAGTAAAAATTCAGATTTTTAGTATTAATTCAGATTTTAGTAAAAATTCAGATTTTTAGTAAAAATTCAGATTTTTAGTAAAAATTCTGATTTTTAGTAAAAATTCAGATTTTTAGTAAAAATTCAGATTTTTTTTGCAAAACAGAGGAGATTGATTTCATTCTAAATTTGTACTAAAATAATGGAAAATTACGAATCTGAGTTTCTTAATAATAATATCTGATGACAGTTGCTGCCACATATCTGTGGAAAATTGTAATGGCTAAAATATATAAAAAAAAAAACAACTTTCTATAACAAATAGTAACAGATTGTTAGAATTGCTGCTGTAGTTTTAAAACAGACATAGAACAAACGTACATATAAACATTTTGTGGCAAGAATATAAACATATAAAGGCAAAGTACGAATGTACATATAAATTGTTTCTCGGTAGATGTTTTATTAGAAAAACTGCTTTCAACCACTCGTTAACACTTTTGTTTACATAAAAATAATTCCCGGACACTTGAAGGATAAACAATGGGTTGTTTTGAGTTTCGAGTTTTGAATACAACAACAACAAGAAACCACAAACAACAATAACAAAACACGATTACAGTGATTATAACAATGAGACCAAAAAACAGCAAAAAAAAATATAATAAACCACAAAATCAACTAATGTTGCAAAATAGAAACAGAAGCATACAACATGGGTAATACTTACATATTCGTACATAGTTAAGCAATATGCCACATTATACATAGGATACATACGTGCAACATACTATATAGACACAACTGCTGCATAAAGTTAACAAAGTAAACACATAACAATAATGGCAACAATGGCAGTGGCAATGGGAATAGATAAAAACCTAAAACCACATTAACACCCGCCCTTACGAGAAAAAAAACAACATAAGAAATATAAGGAACAGCATTGGCAGCACCAACATCATTTTGAACTAGAAGAGGATTTCAAACCGTTAAGTATCTGTAGAGAAGGGTAACGAATTTTAGTTAGTTTCGTTTCTATTATGCCTTTGTTAAGTATGAAGTTGCTTTTCGTAATATTGGGAAAATAGCACATATGTTGTTGCAACAACAACAAAAACAACATGTTAACGCTTGTTAAATTACATACAACAACCCATAGAGAATAACGATAATAAAATAAACTCATATCGTTAGCCATTTTGTATACTAGATGTTGCATGAACTTAAATTACAAACATTCATCCATACATGTGTAACACTCATGAGGATGATGGTGGTAGAATAATGTTGTACGAGTATTTAGTTAAACTGCTTGTTTTTCGTTTATAGCTTTGTCTGTCTGTCATTCCGTCCGTCCTTCCATGTTTTGTATATAGGTTTGTGTATTTTTCTAGTTTAGCGACGACAGTAGTAAAATAGATAATCCTGCGCAACAGCAGGATGATAAAGGAAATAATGCTTTCACCAGACTTTAATAATAGGAAATGAAATAACAGCAGCAGCAAAAAAATTGTATAAAAAACATCAACATTTTGTTTATGGATTGTGAAATTGTTAAGAGAAAATAAGCCACCATATGAAACCATTTCATTATGTGAAAAATTGATAGTCGTATTTTCCAAGGGATTAAGTTTTTTCGCCTAGTGCCTGGACTATAGTCCAGTCTATAATTACTACTACTGAATAGACTATAGTCCAACTAATAGAGCAAGCTGTAGTTCAGACTATTGATTAGATTTTAAGCCAGACTACAAGTTAGACTATAGAGTATACTATAGTTAATACTATAGATTAGATTATAGTCCAGACTATAGACTAGATGGCAGATTACATTATAGTCCAGACTTAAGGCTAATACGTAGATCAGACTATAGTAGAGTATAGAGTGGACTATAGAGTAGATATAGGAGACTATAGTCAAGACTATAGAAGACTCTAGTCCAGGCTATAGAGAAGACTATAGTCCCGACTATAGGGCAGATTGTCTATTGTCCAAACTAAAGACTAGAGTAGTACTGCAACCTATAGACCAAACGATAGTAGAGACTATAGACCACAGTTCAGACTTAAGACTTGACTATCGAGTGAAGACTGTAGACTAGACAGTTGTCCAAATTATAGACTAGTGTATCCAATAGTCCAGTCTATCCAATAGTCTATACAATAGTCAGGACTATAGTCTAGTCTATAGTCTGGCCTATAATTTTGTCTATAGTCCAACCTTATTCTAGTCTATAATCTGGGCTATAGACTAGAGAGTAGTCCAGACTATAGACTAGACTATTGTCCAGACTATAGTCCAAACTATAGACAAGACTATAATTCAGACTATAAACAAAACTATAGTCCAAACTATAGACAAGACTATAAACAAGACTATAGTCCAGACTACAAACTAGACTATAGACTAGACTATAATCCAGACTACAGAGTATACTATAGTCCAGACTATAGATAAGACTATAGACTAGATTGTAGACTACATTACAGTCCAGAGACTAGATTATGATCCAGAGTGTAGAATAGGCTATGGTCGGACCGTAAGGCTAATATGTAGATCAGACTACAGTAGAGTATAAAGTAGACTATATTCCAGACTATAGACTAGACTATAGTCCTGACTATAGACTAGAATATAGTCCAGACTATAGACTAGACTATAGTCCAGACTATAGACTAGACTATAGGCCAGACTATAGACTAGACTATAGGCCAGACTATAGTCTAGACTATAGACTATAGCCCAGAATATAGACCAGACTATAGATCAGACTATAGACTAGACTATAGTTCAGACTATAAACTAGGCTATAGTTCAGACTATAGACTATAGGTCAGACTATAGACTAAACTATAGTCCAGAATATAGACGAGACTATCGTCCAGATTATAGACTATAGTCTAGTCTATAGACTTCAATAGTCTGGATTGTAGTTTAGTCTATAGGCCAGACTGTTGGATAGACTATAGGCCAGACTTTAGACTACACTATAGACTTGACTACAGTTCAGACTACCGACTAGACTATAGTCCAGACTAGTTAATAGTATAATGTCCATACTGTAGACTATGGTCCCGACAATAGACGAGGCTGTAGTCCAGACTGTCACCTAGACTTTTGTTCAGACTTTAGAGTAGGGTAGAGACTAGTTTATAGTCCATGCTATTATATCCTGTAGACCTGACTATATTCAGACTGATGTACAAACTATAGTCTAGTCCATAGTCTGGACACTTCTAGTCTATAGTCTTGACTATAATCTAGTCTATAGTCTGGACTATAATCTAATCTAATCTAATCTATATTCTGGTCTATAGTCCGGACAATAATCCAGTCTCTGGTCTTGACTATAATCTAGTCTATAGTCTGGACTATAATCTAGTCTATAGTTTGGACTATAATCTAATCTATATTATGGTCTATAAACTAGTCTATAGTCTGGACAATAATCTAGTCTATAGTCTTGACTATAGTAATGGTCTGGACTGTAGTCTATTCTATTACATTGTCTATAGTCTGGCCTATATACTTAACTTTTTCCCCTATCCGATATTACAACCATTCTGATATTTTCTTAATATTATAAATAAAGTAAGTACTAATAATATTTTACAACTTTTCAAATAGTAAATCGCTTTTTTTACAACACATTTTATGGAAGTAGATAAAAAAAAAATTCAATAAAAATCTTGTAGTAAATTTGCTAAACACAGGGCATCTTGTTCACTGATAGATTTCACTATTCTTTTTTTTTGTGGTTGATTTTATACTTCTATATATTTATATATGTTTTCCTATTGAAATTGGCAACATTTGGTTTATTATAACTTGGATTCTTTTCCTCAGTTTAAACACATCTTTTACTGGGTGTTAATTTTGTGGTTATATGGTTATGGGTGGTGGTGTTCGGTCGGTCGGTTCTTGTTTGTCAGCATGAAAGTAACAAATACTATTTGAAACGAGACCACAAATGGTATTTATTGATAGAAGTGATAAATGTTTTTAATAATAAAAAAGAAAATTGCCATTTTTAGTGGAAAAAAAACATCATCAGCAACAATAGAAAAAGTCCAGGACTTTAGAATCAGCACAGTACATATGTGTGTATGTATGTATGTAATGTTGCATGTATCATCACATACGATTTCTCTATATCATTAGTAACAAATAATTTTTATCTTTTGACGTTTCTTTTCTTTTTTTTTTTCGAAGGAAAAAAGTAATACAATACAAATGTTACCATTTCATTACTTTTCATTTTGCTTCAGTCGGGATCTGAGTTGTTTGCGAATGATGTATGAGTTGTTTAATGAATGTCTAATGTGCATGTTTTCCTATTTTTGGTTTTCCTTCATTTAAGATGAATTCAATTTAATGAAGAAAAAGTTATAAAAAAATTTATATTAATTTTGGAAAGTTCTTTCTTTTTGTTATGAATGAGGGGGGAGTATAATGAGGGAAATAAAACATATGACATGTGGTTTTTCTGTTTTATATCAAAAGCTTTAGACATATGAACATCTTGTCTTAAAATGGGTAAAAAAAAGGAAAAAGGAGTTATTGACAAATCATCCATATTGTCTTTTAAACATGAAATTTTTGACTGAAAACTTAAAATCGGCTGTTACTTGTTAAAACTGGGGTTTATATTGGGAACGCCTTTAAATACTAAAGTATTTTCCTCAGCTTTTAAAACTAACGTTTAAAATAAATCCAAATAAGTGTAATTAAGTTAAATAAAACACATACTTACTCACCGATAATAAACTTTAAACTTAATTATACAGCAACTATATAAAGTTAAAAGTTTTGAACTCTAGACACGCAAACTTCACTAGAATTTTGAATATTATATAATAATAAAAAGAAAACTCCAAAATCATTTACTTCCCAAACTTTTGTTTATAAATTCTCAATACACACACACACACCCACATGCAACTAACTTGCCAAAGTGTAAAATTATGTGAAAAATATGAAAAATAACCATATTTAAGCAAAAGTGCAAAATTATTTTTGTTTGTAGCCATTATGAATAAATAAGTACTATTTAGTCTTAACGAAGTCAAAGGACATTATTATTGTTGTTGTAGAAATATCCCTAACAGCTAGTTAGTTATATAAGCAAATGGTGTTTAAAGGTCCTTAACGGTTTAACGAGTTTCCGGTTAAATTTTTTCCTCTTTAAGCAACCCCTACATATTTAATTTAATTCGTACAATAATGGTGTCCACGGAAAAATATAATGAATAAAAGAACGTACATATGTATAAATGAATATGGCGTTAAATGTTTGTTTGAGGCCATTAAAATTTTAGTTAAAGTAACATAATTTTAAAACTGGAAAAACAATTAAAAATATTGTTATTTTTGGGTTGTTATATGAGTGCGTAATTAAATGCGATGCTGGTTGTTGGAAATTTTTAATTATACCAAACATTCTATGAAGTGGTTGTAGTAGATTGTGTTAACGACCAAAAAAAAAAGGGTTTCAAAAACACTTTCAACTTAATGTAGAAACGATTTTGGTAAATGTACTCACTCAATCGTTAGTTTACAGAGTTTGAAAGGAGGGAATTGTTTTTCTAAATTAAAAAACTAGGAAGTGAAAATAAGTAGTCATATTGTAGTGTATAGAATAGTCCATAGTGTCTATAGTCTAGTGTGTAGTCCAGTGTATAGTGTAGTCTATAGTCTAGTCTGTAGTATAATCTATATTTCCGATAACAGTCTATAGTCTAGTCTATAGTCTAGTCTATAGTAGTCTAGTCTAGTATAGTCTAGTCTATAGTCTATAGTCTAGTCTATAGTCTAGTCTATAGTCTAGTCTATAGTCTAGTCTATAGTCTAGTCTATAGTCTAGTCTATAGTCAGTCTATAGTCTAGTCTATAGTCTAGTCTATAGTCTAGTCTATAGTCTAGTCTATAGTCTAGTCTATAGTCTAGTCTATAGTCTAGTCTATAGTCTAGTCTATAGTCTAGTCTATAGTCTAGTCTATAGTCTAGTCTATAGTCTAGTCTATAGTCTAGTCTATAGTCTAGTCTATAGTCTAGTCTATAGTCTAGTCTATAGTCTAGTCTATAGTCTAGTCTATAGTCTAGTCTATAGTCTAGTCTATAGTCTAGTCTATAGTCTAGTCTATAGTCTAGTCTATAGTCTAGTCTATAGTCTAGTCTATAGTCTAGTCTATAGTCTAGTCTATAGTCTAGTCTATAGTCTAGTCTATAGTCTAGTCTATAGTCTAGTCTATAGTCTAGTCTATAGTCTAGTCTATAGTCTAGTCTATAGTCTAGTCTATAGTCTAGTCTATAGTCTAGTCTATAGTCTAGTCTATAGTCTAGTCTATAGTCTAGTCTATAGTCTAGTCTATAGTCTAGTCTATAGTCTAGTCTAGTCTAGTCTATAGTCTAGTCTATAGTCTAGTCTATAGTCTAGTCTATAGTCTAGTCTATAGTCTAGTCATAGTCTAGTCTATAGTCTAGTCTATAGTCTAGTCTATAGTCTAGTCTATAGTCTAGTCTATAGTCTAGTCTATAGTCTAGTCTATAGTCTAGTCTATAGTCTAGTCTATAGTCTAGTCTATAGTCTAGTCTATAGTCTAGTCTATAGTCTAGTCTATAGTCTAGTCTATAGTCTAGTCTATAGTCTAGTCTATAGTCTAGTCTATAGTCTAGTCTATAGTCTAGTCTATAGTCTAGTCTATAGTCTAGTCTATAGTCTAGTCTATAGTCTAGTCTATAGTCTAGTCTATAGTCTAGTCTATAGTCTAGTCTATAGTCTAGTCTATAGTCTAGTCTATAGTCTAGTCTATAGTCTAGTCTATAGTCTAGTCTATAGTCTAGTCTATAGTCTAGTCTATAGTCTAGTCTATAGTCTAGTCTATAGTCTAGTCTATAGTCTAGTCTATAGTCTAGTCTATAGTCTAGTCTATAGTCTAGTCTATAGTCTAGTCTATAGTCTAGTCTATAGTTCAGTCTATAGTCTAGTCTATAGTCTAGTCTATAGTCTAGTCTATAGTCTAGTCTATAGTCTAGTCTATAGTCTAGTCTATAGTCTAGTCTATAGTCTAGTCTATAGTCTAGTCTATAGTCTAGTCTATAGTCTAGTCTAGTCTAGTCTCTAGGTCTATAGTCTAGTCTATAGTCTAGTCTATAGTCTAGTCTATAGTCTAGTCTATAGTCTAGTCTATAGTCTAGGTCTATAGTCTAGTCTAAGTAGTCGGTCTATAGTCGTAGTCTATAGTCCTAGTCTATGTAGCTATAGTAGTCTATAGTGTAGTCCTATAGTCTAGTCTATAGTGTAGTCTAGCCTAGTCTATAGTCTAGTCTATAGTGTAGTCTATAGCCTAGTCTATAGTCTAGTCTATAGTCTAGTCCATAGTCTAGTCTATAGTCTAGTCTAAAGTCTAGTCTATAGTCTAGTCTATAGTCCAGTCTATAGTCTAGTCTAATCCAGTCTGTAGTCTTAACTATGAACACATTATTTTAAATATCTGTTTCCGTAATAATAACATTTGTAATTGGATTATACAGTAGTTATATCCAGATATTCAACATCTGTATGAATACCTCCATATATTTCGATATATTTAATTAGCCGACTTAATAAAACCAATTCTAAACTTATAGCGTTGAAATTTCAACTCATGGATATGTTTCCTTGTAAAATCTACATATTCAAAACTAAACAAATTGCAAATTGTAACAAATAAAACTAAAATATGTTTAGGCAAAAAATTTAAAAATATTCCAAAGAATTGTTAAAACATTATATTATTTGTCCAAGAAAACGTATTTAACTACCAAATCACAAGTACAACAATTTACGCATTTTCCAAATTCAAAAGACAAAAGAAAGAAAAACTATTAAAATGTTTCTAATGAACATGACAAATACAACTTTTCGTTAATGCGCCATGAATAATTTATGAGGATTTTGTACAGACATTTTGAGAAAATCTAATTATTTTTATAATAGAAAGTGGTGGTAATGAGGCAGCACATATATACATACATATGTACATTGTGCATATGTAGTGCTCTGGTATATTTATGTTTTCGGTTAATAATTGAATTTGTAACAAAATGTTTTCAGTTTCAAGGGCTTTTCTAAATTAAAATATTATTTAATTTAAGAATTATTTTTTTCGTGTCAAACTTTAGGGGGAGAGAAACATTTTAGTAACGCCTGTTCAAGTACTAATTACACATAGGGGTAGAGTAATGGCGGGTAATTGGGTTTAATGTACTAATTAAAATCTATATGATTAAAAAAAATATAATTGTCTAGCCGTTGACTAGAGTTTGACCAGATTTTGACTAGATTTTGACTAAATTATAACTAGGCTATGACTAGACTATGACTAGACTATGACTAGACTATGACTAGACTATGACTAGACTATGACTAGACTATGACTAGACTATGACTAGACTATGACTAGACTATGACTAGCCTATGACTAGACTATGACTATACTATGACTTAACTATGGCTTAACTATGACTAGACTATGACTAGACTATGTCTAGACTATGGCTTAACTATGACTAGACTATGACTAGACTATGTCTAGACTATGACTAGACCATGTCTAGTCTATGACTAGACTATGTCTAGTCTATGACTTAATTATGACTGTAATTCATACATAAAGTTTCTCTGTTTTAAAGGATTTCTAGTAAATCCTTCCAAAAAATATTTTAAATCAAAATTGCTCAACAAATTTTGACAATCTGGAAATTATTTTGTTGTATATACCAAACTAGTAATTAAATACCATGCCACCATATAAGTAACGAACATTATAAAGATACAAAAAAATTATTAAGAAATTTAGTTTTCAATTCAGAAACCACTTATTTGTGTTGCGAGAATTTCAAAAGAAACCTGATCAATTTGAAAAATAAAAACTTTGCAACCAAAACCAACACACACCAACAAAAAAAAACCAAAACTAAAGAAATGAAACTAAAAAATGAGAAAAAGCAAGTAAAAACACAACAGTCCGAGATGTATCCAATTATCCCAAGAAATCTTTTAAAACAACGGCCATGCTGGATTCCTAAAGTTTCATTATTTCTTATTTAAAATACAAAAAAAAAAATAAGATCACAATGTGCAAAACTGACAAAACCTACAGAGACCAATACTCGCAAAACACAGCAAAACACGCTTAAAAGGGATCCTTTTTTGTTTATGGTTCGAATGTTTAAAAATAATATTTGAAACTTTGTTATAGAGATGTGAATCTGTGAGCGTGTATTGGTTGTCCAAAATGTATTTACACCCGAATGTGTGGAGGAATCAAAAACTTAAAGCGAATCACCATTAATTCAAACATCAATAACAACCACAACAAAAAGGGGCAAGCAGACGAAGAGTATTTAAAAATCACAAAAACAACAACAACTACAAACATGAAACATAAGTATATATTCATGCAAAGATTTTTACCTGTCTGACGTTTTGGATGGAAAGCCCAAGAGCGGGAGGAGGAACAAGGGAATCATATATACATGTGCACCCATTAACATTGCCAGTCAATAAGTTTTACGCAATAAGACGACTTGATTGGGATACAAAACTCCAAAATAAAAGAAGAGCTCAATTAACAGAGCAACGGCAGCAGCAACAGTTAATGAAGATCGGATTCGGGTTTCTTTGGAATCTGCTTACACACATTCACACATAAGCACACACATCATCATGCTATAGAATGCAATGGCGTAAAATGTTATAAATTTATTTTAGACGATGCCATACATTGAGATATGCCTCAGACGACCAAACTGGGCTGGATATAGTGATATGTATGTAAGACTGTGTTGTGTTGGTTTACTTTATTATTCTTCCTCTTTAACTGGCTGCTGCTGTTGGTGTTGGCTGGTCCTTAAAAATTGACTACCAACAACAACAACAACTCTTAATGCACCAACACCACTACCATCAACAACAACAGCACCTCTATCAACCACAAAGTGTACAAAGCACGATCTTTTTACTGGAACTACCTTTTCCACTGATTGCCTTCCGTGAGAAACAAGAACACAACTTTTTTTCTTATTCTGTGTTGTGTTCGTTTGTAAAACGAAAACGTTAATTAAGATTATGAAGTCATAAGAAGTCTCCATGTCGTTTGTTGTCGTCGTCATCATCTTAAATTATTTAATGGTGTTGTTGTTGCTGTTGTTGTTGTCCACCACATGCAACCATTACAGCAGCCAACAAACGAGCAACACATTCGTTGATACATACATGATGCAGAAGGACAGACACAACACAACAATAATATCAAGTTTATTTCAAGTTTGTAGGGATGCTAGAGACACTGTGAGAAATATGGATCGGAAATATGACCGACTGAATCTTTAACTAGACTATATGATAGACTATAAATTAGACTATATACTATACTATAGACTAGATAAAAGACTAGACTATAGACTAGACTTTAAACTAAACTATCGACTAGACTATAGACTAGGCTATAGCCTATACTATAAAGTAGACTATAGGCTAGACTATTGACTAGACTATAGGCTAGACTATTGACTAGACTATAGACTAGACTATAGACTAGACTATAGACTAGACTATAGACTAGACTATAGACTAGACTATAGACTAGACTAGACTAGACTATAGACTAGACTATAGACTAGACTATAGACTAGACTATAGACTAGACTATAGACTAGACTAGACTATAGACTAGACTAGACTATAGACTAGACTATAGACTAGACTATAGACTAGACTATAGACTAGACATAGACTAGACTATAGACTAGACTATAGACTAGACTATAGACTAGACTATAGACTACTATAGACTAGACTATAGACTAGACTATAGACTATACTATAGACTAGACTATAGACTAGACTATAGACTAGACTATAGACTAGACTATAGACTAGACTATAGACTAGACTATAGACTAGACTATAGACTAGACTATAGACTAGACTATAGACTAGACTATAGACTAGACTATAGACTAGACTATAGACTAGACTATAGACTAGACTATAGACTAGACTATATACTAGACTATAGACTAGACTTAGACTAGACTATAGACTAGACTATAGACTAGACTATAGACTAGACTATAGACTAGACTATAGACTAGACTATAGACTAGACTATAGACTAGACTATAGACTAGACTAGATAGACTAGACTATAGACTAGACTATAGACTAGACTATAGACTAGACTATAGACTAGACTATAGACTAGACTATAGACTAGACTATAGACTAGACTATAGACTAGACTATAGACTAGACTATAGACTAGACTATAGACTAGACTATAGACTAGACTATAGACTAGACTATAGACTAGACTATAGACTAGACTATAGACTAGACTATAGACTAGACTATAGACTAGACTATAGACTAGACTATAGACTAGACTATAGACTAGACTATAGACTAGACTATAGACTAGACTATAGACTAGACTATAGACTAGACTATAGACTAGACTATAGACTAGACTATAGACTAGACTATAGAAGACTATAGACTAGACTATAGACTAGACTATAGACTAGACTATAGACTAGACTATAGACTAGACTATAGACTAGACTATAGACTAGACTATAGACTAGACTATAGCTAGACTATAGACTAGACTATAGACTAGACTATAGACTAGACTATAGACTAGACTATAGACTAGACTATAGACTAGACTATAGACTAGACTATAGACTAGACTATAGACTAGACTATAGACTAGACTATAGACTAGACTATAGACTAGACTATAGACTAGACTATAGACTAGACTATAGACTAGACTATAGACTAGACTATAGACTAGACTATAGACTAGACTATAGACTAGACTATAGACTAGACTATAGACTAGACTATAGACTAGACTATAGCTAGACTATAGACTAGACTATAGACTAGACTATAGACTAGACTATAGACTAGACTATAGACTAGACTATAGACTAGACTATAGACTAGACTATAGACTAGACTATAGACTAGACTATAGACTAGACTATAGACTAGACTATAGACTAGACTATAGACTAGACTATAGACTAGACTATAGACTAGACTATAGACTAGACTATAGACTAGACTATAGACTAGACTATAGACTAGACTATAGACTAGACTATAGACTAGACTATAGACTAGACTATAGACTAGACTATAGACTAGACTATAGACTAGACTATAGACTAGATTATGACTAGACTATAGACTAGACTATAGACTAGACTATGACTAGACCAGCGGTTCCCACAGATTTTTACTTCGCGGACCCCTTGAAGAACTTATTTAATTTCGCGGACCCCCATACATATTTTGATATCTTATTGTTCTAAATAATTGTCCATCCGAAAATTGACCTAGTCCATTATTCCCTAGGTCTAATAAATGTAGAGATGTCATATCTATAAAATATTCCCGTACATTGAGAATATATAATATTTCAGATAGGTTTTCAATTGCATGTTTTGAAGATAGAATGACTTCTTTGTTGATATGTTAACATGATGTTTAATTTTATGATCGTGAGATCTTTCATGTTCATTTTTCTTCAAGGTAGCGAAAAGGTTTCTTTATCAAATATTGTCACATGTGCTTAAGGAGTCACGTTTCAAAAATTTGTTGCGATTGCAAAGGGTGAACTGAGTAAGTGAGCTAAGTTTTCGGGAAAATAATATAAGAAAGTTGGACTTCTTCTATGTTGTTGCGGAATGCGTTATCCGCATAATATATGATTTGAACTCTTTGTTAAAGTACTGTGAATTTGGAACTTAAATTTGAATTTTAAAATACCAACGAATTATTTTACTTCATGGTTTTTGGCTACATATTTACGCGAAACGCTATGGATTTTCTGATGTTAATTTAATAATATGTATTGGTCGACAAAATCAAGTTAAAATCTGTGTATCACGTCGGATTGGAATATTTATAAAGAGATGCATAAAGAGTCACCTCTGTTTTGGAAATATATAATTTTAGTCCTTTCAAACGAGAACACTTTTGCTTACAATTTGATAAACTTAAATCTGTAATAAGCTTGTCTTTGAATTGAACTTCATACTCCGGAATACCTGTATCCCTAATTTAATTGTAAGGCAGAGTATTATTTGTCTGAAATAAAAACCATTATTTCAGTACATATACAGGAAATAAAAATTACAAATCACGCAGTACTTTACTTTATAAAAGTTATACAATAAATTTGTAGGGCCTAGCTTCTTCCTGATAAACAACAGAAAAAATAAAATTCAAAAAGTCACCAAAAATTTGGGATTATTGCACAAAAATTGGAGATATTTGTACATACATATAAAAGCAGAATATTGTTTATTCATGGCTTTTTTCGTTCGTCTTCGCGGACCCCCTAGGATTTTACTACGGACCACTAGGGGTCCGCGGACCCCCATTTGGGAACCGTTGGACTAGACTATAGACTTGACTATAGAATAGACCATAGACTAGACTATAGACTAGACTATAGACTAGACTATATAGACTAGACTAAAGACTAGACTATAGACTAGACTATAGACTAGACTAGACTATAGACTAGACTATAGACTAGACTATAGACTAGACTATAGACTAGACTATATACTAGACTATAGACTAGACTATAGACTAGACTATATAGACTAGACTATAGACTAGACTATTGACTAGACTATAGACTAGACTATTGACTAGACTATAGACTAGACTATAGACTATACTATATAGATTAGACTATAGACTAGACTATTGACTAGACTATAGACTTGACTATAGACTAGACTATAGACTAGACTATAGACTAGACTATGGACTAGACTATGGACTAGACTATTGACTAGACTATAGATTAGACTATAGACTAGACTATAGATTAGACTATATAGACTAGACTATAGACTAGACTATTGACTAGACTATAGACTAGACTATTGACTAGACTATAGACTAGACTATAGATTAGACTATATAGACTAGACTATAGACTAGACTATTGACTAGACTATAGACTAGACTATTGACTAGACTATAGACTTGACTATAGACTAGACTATAGACTATACTATATAGATTAGACTATAGACTAGACTATTGACTAGACTATAGACTTGACTATAGACTAGACTATAGACTAGACTATGGACTAGACTACAGACTAGACTATAGACTAGACTATAGACTAGACTATAGACTAGACTTTAGACTAGACTTTAGACTAGACTATATAGACTAGACTATTGATTAGACTATAGACTAGACTGCAGACTAGACATTTTAGACTAGAATTTTTAAACGTGTAACACCAAAAATGTTTATTATATTTTGTGATCAGCTTAAAATTGGAATTGGTTTGGTAAGAAGTTGTTGTAAGTTGTTCATTTTTTATTTCAGATGTTTTTTTTTTAATTTTTTATTTGTCCATTTTATATGTTGCAAAGGCGACACGCCACGCATATGCAAGTGATGCTAACATACAACTGCAACAACAATAATAAAATATGCTACTACCAACAAATATCACACAACAACTAGCAGCGTAGCCACCATCAACATCATCAGCCTGCAGTAGCAGCAGCAAAATCTAAAGAACTGCAAAAGCA
Organism: Lucilia sericata; assembly: GCF_015586225.1. Lineage (NCBI taxonomy): Eukaryota > Metazoa > Arthropoda > Insecta > Diptera > Calliphoridae > Lucilia > Lucilia sericata. The sequence goes on along the minus strand of NW_023995049.1, from coordinate 68,999 downwards.
ACAATCATTGCAAACAAACAACATGAGTCGGTCTGGGGCACTCAAGTAAAACGATCTTCACACGACTCGATTTTTAAGTCAACAACTTGATTTTCCAGCAATAACAAGATTAAATTATTTAATTTTTTGCCTCATTTGCAGTAACAGCAACAACAAGGCAGTAAGTTAAAGCAACAACAACAACAGCATGAACAACGAAAGCAATAGTAACTAACGACACCAAAAGAAACGTTCTGTAAACTTAGATGATGCTGCAACAGCAGCAGCATCCTCATCATCATCATTTGGAACATTTTTAAAGATTTTTATTTTCTTCAATCGTACTGAAAGTCTTTTTTTTTCTTCCTTCAAAGGCCGTTTTCTTTACGATCTTGGTAAAAAGTTAAAATAAATGTTAAAATGTTTTTTTTATTTTTTCTTATTATTACTTTTCTTTTTTTCTCTGGTTGCTGTTGTTATTGTCGTTTCGTTAATCATACCGTGTTGCACGGCATCATGTAGTGCTAGTTACTATGTGTTATTGTGTTGTGGTATGTAGTTGTTTTTCTTGAATATGCCTCATACTTATTATTAATCCTGTTGCAGCAATTATAAGGCTTGTAAAGGTAGAGCAACAAAAAAAAATGCAATAAAAACCAAACCGCTTGCACCATTAAATATTAATTTTTGTTTTTTATTTATTTTTTTCCAACATTCTTAAAAAGTTTTTTTTTCGATTTTTCTTGCTCAATTTTAATTTTAACCCTTTTAGCAATTTATGAATAAAACTAATTTATTATATAGTTTTAACTTCAACTTACCTTAGAGGGTTAAGTTAGAAATGCTTTTAACTTGATCCAATTTAATGGGGTCTTATAATTATGCAGCAATGAAACTCTTAATTGACTTGCCTTTAAATCTGTGAAAAATCACCCAGAAATCATTTTTTTCTTTCTCTCTTCCCTTTTACACATTTATTAGCTTGATTTAAGTATATGGAGTCATGGAGACGTAGAAATATACATTTTTTTGACATTTAAGCCTCTTAAGCCGTAACAACTACATTGAGCTCCGGCCATAATATTTTCGTTTTTATATGAAAGAACGAATTGGCAACTAATCAGTAAGATAAAATTTATATTTTAGCATTTGTTAAGAATAAATTGAAAGAAATAAATTTTTGACTTCTTTTTATCTTGCGTAATGAATTCATAATTCTAATACATTTGCAAGATGTATTTCATTATGTTAGTATTATGAATATTAGTTCAAAAGTGTGTATCATTGCAATTATAACTGGCTGCAAATATAATTATTGTAACTGAATCTGAATTAATGTCTGTATCGGAGCTATAGACCGATCTTAAAAGATGTCTTAAATATGAGTTCTGTTGATACGAACGTTATTCAACTAGAACAGAATTAGAGCAGAATTAGAACTGAACTACAACTTAACTAGAACTGAACCAGAACTGAACCAGAACTGAACTAGAACTGACTAGAACTGAACTAGAACTGAACTAGAACTGAACTAGAACTGAACTAGAACTGAACTAGAACTGAACTAGAACTGAACTAGAACTGAACTAGAACTGAACTAGAACTGAACTAGAACTGAACTAGAACTGAACTAGAACTGAACTAGAACTGAACTAGAACTGAACTAGAACTGAACTAGAACTGAACTAGAACTGAACTAGAACTGAACTAGAACTGAACTAGAACTGAACTAGAACTGAACTAGAACTGAACTAGAACTGAACTAGAACTGAACTAGAACTGAACTAGAACTGAACTAGAACTGAACTAGAACTGAACTAGAACTGAACTAGAACTGAACTAGAACGAACTAGAACTGAACTAGAACTGAACTAGAACTGAACTAGACTGAACTAGAACTGAACTAGAACTGAACTAGAACGACTGAACGAACTAGAACTGAACTATAACTGAACTAGAACTGAAACTAGAACTGAACTGAACTGAACTAGAACTGAACTAGAACTGAACTAGAACTGAACTAGAACTGAACTAGAACTGAACTAGAACTGACTAGACGGAACTAGAACTTGACTAGACTGAACTAGAACTGAACTAGAACTGAACTAGAACTGACTAGAACTGAACTAGAACTGAACTAGAACTGAACTAGAACTGAACTAGAACTGAACTAGAACTGAACTAGAACTGAACTAGAACTGAACTAGAACTGAACTAGAACTGAACTAGAACTGAACTAGAACTGAACTAGAACTGAACTAGAACTGAACGAGAACTGACTAGACTACCTAGAACTGAACTAAAACTGAACTAGAACGGAATAGAACTGAACTAGAACTGAACTAGAACTGAACTAGAACTGAACTAGAACTGAACTAGAACTGAACTAGAACTGAACTAGAACTGAACTAGAACTGAACTAGAACTGAACTAGAACTGAACTAGAACTGAACTAGAACTGAACTAGAACTGAACTAGAACTGAACTAGAAACTGAACTAGAACTGAACTAGAACTGAACTAGAACTGAACTAGAACTGAACTAGAACTGAACTAGAACTGAACGAAACTGAACTAGAACTGAACTAGAACTGAACTAGAACTGAACTAGAACTGAACTAGAACTGAACTAGAACTGAACTAGAACTGAACTAGAACTGAACTAGAACTGAACTAGAACTGAACTAGAACTGAACTAGAACTGAACTAGAACTGAACTAGAACTGAACTAGAACTGAACTAGAAACTGAACTAGAACTGAACTAGAACTGAACTAGAACTGAACTAGAACTGAACTAGAACTGAACTAGAACTGAACTAGAACTGAACTAGAACTGAACTAGAACTGAACTAGAACTGAACTAGAACTGAACTAGAACTGAACTAGAACTGAACTAGAACTGAACTAGAACTTGAACTAGAACTGAACTAGAACTGAACTAGAACTGAACTAGAAACTGAACTAGAACTGAACTAGAACTGAACTAGAACTGAACTAGAACTGAACTAGACTGAACTAGAACTGAACTAGAATAACTGAACTAGAACTGAACTAGAACTGAACTAGAACTGAACTAGAACTGAACTAAACTGAACTAGAACTGAACTAGAAACTGAACTAGAACTGAACTAGAAACTGAACTAGAACTAGAACTGAACTAGAACTGAACTAGAACTGAACTAGAAACTGAACTAGAACTGGAACTAGAACTGAACTAGAACTGAACTAGAACTGAACTAGAACTGAACTAGAACTGAACTAGAACGGAACTAGAACTGACTAGAACTGAAACTAGAACTGAACTAGAACTGAACTAGAACTAGGAACTAGACTGAACTAGAACTAGAACTGAACTAGAACTGAACTAGAACTGAATAGAACTGAACTAGAACTGAACTAGAACTAGAATGAACTAGAACTGAACTAGAAACTGAACTAGAACTGAACTAGAACTGAACTAGAACTGAACTAGAACTGAACTAGAACTGAACTAGAACTGAACTAGAACTGAACTAGAACTGAACTAGAACTGAACTAGAACTGAACTAGAACTGAACTAGAACTGAACTAGAACTGAACTAGAACTGAACTAGAACTGAACTAGAACTGAACTAGAACTGAACTAGAACTGAACTAGAACTGAACTAGAACTGAACTAGAACTGAACTAGAACTGAACTAGAACTGAACTAGAACTGAACTAGAACTGAACTAGAAAGAACTAGAACTGAACTAGAACTGAACTAGAAATGAACTAGAACAACGAACTAGAACTGAACTGAACTGAACTAGAACTGAACTAGAACTGAACTACTAGAACTGAACTAGAACTGAACTAGAACTGAACTAGAACTGAACTAGAACTGAACTAGAACTGAACTAGAACTGAACTAGAACTGAACTAGAACTGAACTAGAACTGAACTAGAACTGACTAGAACTGACTAGAACTGAACTAGAAACTGAATAACTGAACTAGAACGAACTAGAATTGCTGGATACCAATTATTCTATGAGATTTATGAGTTTTAGTAATTTTCGGCTTTTACTAGTGCAATTAAATTAACATTTATTATATGTAAAGTTATTTATATAAACTAGAATCGGGGGATACGAAAGTAGGTTAATAAAAAGCTTCATAAAGTGTTTATTAATAATTTACGACATCACACTAAATAAAGCAGTTTATTTACTAATTTAAATTAAAATTTGCAAACCTTTTAAGCTTTTTTTAAATTTAGATGTACACAAAATACCTTTTTTGCCTAAATTATAAAATTTAATTTGAATTTTAAAATGTCATTATTTGGAAATCGTAAAAATCTTTTATTTATTGTAAATAATTTCCTTATAACAATTGAATGGCTAATTAAGATCGGCCATATTTATGAGTCTTTTTTAATTATTACTTTTTTTCTTACAAAGAAATGAAATTAACAAAAATAAAAAAATTTACATTTATTTTCAGCACAAACTCATAAAATGCGGAAACTGACAGGTTTGAAACAATTTATTACTTTTAATTAAAATCCAATCAATGGATGAACAGAAATTATTACTTTATTTTGATTGTACATTTGAGATTTGATTTTGATTTCTTATAAATATATATTTTTTGCAAGATCATTTTTATTTATTTTAACGTTGGTTTCAATTCAACACTGTCGTCGTCGTCTTTTGAAATTTAAGGCCTGCAGCTTAAAACAAGTTTTTAAATCAATAAATTATAATAAAGTTGTTTCAATAAATTATATGGTTTAATTTTAAAACTTTTTTTATACTTTTAACACACACACACACACATACTATTAAATTTGGCCATCTGTATATGTGTATTGAGTATTATGGCGGCTGCTGCTCTGGTTTTTATATTTTTAATGGCCACCACAAAATAACTAAATTTAAGATTTTTTTTGGAGTTAAATTTCTTGTTCGAATTAATTCGCATAATTATGTTAAATTTGGTTTTTCTACAAGTTTATTGTATTTGATTAGTTAATCTCTTGTATTATTTCACATTTTATTTTGATTTTTATTATTAATATATATTTTTGTTAGTTGTAGTCACCAAATCAAACTGGTTGGTGAGAGTTAATCAATATAAATAAATATGTATGAATATGGGTTTCTATTGCTGTTGTTGGTTTTGGATTTCATTTACTATAATTTATGTATCTTGATCTGTAGTTAAAATGGCAAACAACATTATTGTATGTTCCAGTTTTGGTTAATAAAAATGAATTTATTAAATTTAATTGGGTGTAAAACAGACACCATCGAATAAAATTTGAAATTTTTAAATTATAGCAACGCGAGTTAGTCGTAGTAAATTAGGAATAATAATATTAATAAAAATCTTATATAGAGACATATTACTACTACTAGATTTGGTCCAAAAGTTAAATTTTTAACGATTTTATTTTATTACTTTAGTGTATAATTATAGAGGCAATATCATTTTATCTAAATTTGGTGAATTTAATTAAAAAATATTGACTTGTTTTGATATATACAGTTCTAGTTCAGTTCTAGTTCAGTTCTAGTTCAGTTCTAGTTCAGTTCTAGTTCAGTTCTAGTTCAGTTCTAGTTCAGTTCTAGTTCAGTTCTAGTTCAGTTCTAGTTCAGTTCTAGTTCAGTTCTAGTTCAGTTCTAGTTCAGTTCTAGTTCAGTTCTAGTTCAGTTCTAGTTCAGTTCTAGTTCAGTTCTAGTTCAGTTCTAGTTCAGTTCTAGTTCAGTTCTAGTTCAGTTCTAGTTCAGTTCTAGTTCAGTTCTAGTTCAGTTATAGTTCAGTTCTAGTTCAGTTCTAGTTCAGTTCTAGTTCAGTTCTAGTTCAGTTCTAGTTCAGTTGTAGTTCAGTTCTAGTTCAGTTCTAGTTCAGTTCTAGTTAAGTTCTAGTTCAGTTCTAGTTCAGTTCTAGTTCAGTTCTAGTTCAGTTCTAGTTCAGTTCTAGTTCAGTTCTAGTTCAGTTCTAGTTCAGTTCTAGTTCAGTTCTAGTTCAGTTTCTAGTTCAGTTCTAGTTCAGTTCTAGTTCAGTTCTAGTTCAGTTCTAGTTCAGTTCTAGTTCAGTTCTAGTTCAGTTCTAGTTCAGTTCTAGTTCAGTTCTAGTTCAGTTCTAGTTCAGTTCTAGTTCAGTTCTAGTTCAGTTCTAGTTCAGTTCTAGTTCAGTTCTAGTTCAGTTCTAGTTCAGTTCTAGTTCAGTTCTAGTTCAGTTCTAGTTCAGTTCTAGTTCAGTTCTAGTTCAGTTCTAGTTCAGTTCTAGTTCAGTTCTAGTTCAGTTCTAGTTCAGTTCTAGTTCAGTTCTAGTTCAGTTCTAGTTCAGTTCTAGTTCAGTTCTAGTTCAGTTCTAGTTCAGTTGTAGTTCAGTTCTAGTTTCAGTTCTAGTTCAGTTCTAGTTAAGTTCTAGTTCAGTTCTAGTTCAGTTCTAGTTCAGTTCTAGTTCAGTTCTAGTTCAGTTCTAGTTCAGTTCTAGTTCAGTTCTAGTTCAGTTCTAGTTCAGTTCTAGTTCAGTTCTAGTTCAGTTCTAGTTCAGTTCTAGTTCAGTTCTAGTTCAGTTCTAGTTCAGTTCTAGTTCAGTTCTAGTTCAGTTCTAGTTCAGTTCTAGTTCAGTTCTAGTTCAGTTCAGTTCTAGTTCATTCTAGTTCAGTTCTAGTTCAGTTCTAGTTCAGTTCTAGTTCAGTTCTAGTTCAGTTCTAGTTCAGTTCTAGTTCAGTTCTAGTTCAGTTCTAGTTCAGTTCTAGTGCAGTTCTAGTTTCGTTCCAGTGAAGTTATAGTTCACTTTTCGTTAAAGTGTTAAATACGTTCATCTAGCTCTTTAGATCCCATACGTTTTAGACAATATCTTTAGGCATAATAGGGTCGATTTCGAGAAGAGTAACAAAATATTATGAATTCATAATTTAAAGTAAATAAATTTTGTGAAAGGGATTCTGTCAAATATTTTAATTATTAAAATTATCAAATTAACAATTAATTAAAATTATCACAACATTTTTTATTTAATTGTTGGAAAAAAACATATGTAATTTCTCTAAATATTTATACCTCCCACTATCAGTCCCCTCCTCCTGATACCGCATACACTTTCGGATACTATTTTCGTACATAGCTATAAATTTGATAATTAGTTATTTTCTTTATTTTAATTTCAATTACACTTTGACATGATATTCCAACATTGAAACAAACATTTTTCTAATTATTTCCTCAAGCAGCAAACGAAAAAAAAACATTTTTAACAATGGCTTCATATTACCGTTAGCCACCATATTTTTTTCTCCAAAACTTTCATACAAATACTGTTATTGTTTTATATTTCCGTTTCACACAAATACACAGACTTAGAGAAAGAGAGAACATAAGTAAGTAAATAATAAAAATATGTAATTCTCTTTATTAGTATAAATGAACTAATTTCATTTAATTTAATTTCACTTGATGATGATGATGACGACTACCCTGACACTGATGGATTTTGTACTTCTTTTTTTTTGGGCTGGAAATGATTATTTACTAATTAATTCAGTTATTACCTTTAAATATGTCGGTAATTTCCTCAATGCGTTTTATAGTTTGTGTTGTGCGTGTTTAGACAAGCATAACAGTAGTTGTTGTGTTTTTGGTTGTTGTTTGTTAAATTAAAATGACGAGAAATTTCCATTAAACTTTTTTATGCGTGTGTTTTATATTATTTGGAAACACCTAAATACAATAACGAAAAAAAGTAACTCATTAGTAGGAAAACTAATATATTTTTATACATGTTTTTTTTTTTTTGATGTCATTGTGTTAAATTGTAATTAATTAGAAAACTACTTCAAAACTAAAGAAACTTTTACCAAAAAAAAAAACCTAAGGCCCTTATTAGTCTATAATTAATAATTAAGTTTATAACTTTTAAAGGTCATTACTTTTCTATATTAAAAACAAAATTTAAATCCTGACATCATTTTTCATATCTCCAACTCTAGTTTACACTGTCATTAAATCACTCTGCATGTTTAATATTCTATTTTTTCTAATTTTTTTAATTTATAAATTATTCAATCACAATGATTAATTTATTTTATGGCACGTTTTACAACAAAAAAAAAAAACTTAAATAGAATTTTGAAAAAAAAAATAGATTGTTTTTAATTAACTTAAAAACTCTGACGCACCCACAATTTCCACCTAATAAAACACACATTGAGTTTGTTTTACTTCTCTCCTTCTCGGTCGGGTTTTTTCATCTATTTTGTTCATTATACAATAAAATAGCGCATAATTTGATTACAACTACACCTTATCGTGTAAATCTCTTTTAACAAGTTTTATAACTAATTCTTATTCTCCACCCTCGTCTTCTTTATATCTCCCAATCCCCCTTCCCACAAATCCCTGCTGTAAATGATGGTAAAATAAACAATCCACTTCAACCAAATCACACAAACACATTTATGTACTTAAATAACATCTACTCTTACACTTGAACACTTACACACGCACTTGTAAAATATTCAGCCCTATTTAGGAATAAATCCAAATATGTAACTTAATAGAGAAATAATTGGCTCAAATTTATTATTATATCCAAATTACGTTTTTTTTTTAAAACAACGGATTTTTTTTTTTTTTGGTAAAATCGAATTTTTTGTAAAAATTGAATTTTCTCTGAAATATCGAATTTTTAGTGAAAAAACGGTATTCGTATGAAAAATCGAATTTAGTAAAAAAAAAATATTTTTGAAAAAAAAAATAAAAAAATCGAATTTTTAGTAAAAAAAATATTTTTGTGGATTTTTTTGTGAAAAACTTAATTTAAGTGAATATAAAAATTTTAGAGAAAACTTAATTTAGTGAAAAATAAGATTTTTAGCGAAAATTTTAATCTTTTGTGAAAATTAAGATTTTAGTGACTAGAACTGAACTGAACTAACTAGAACTGAACTAGAACTGAACTAGAACTGAACTAGAACTGCAACTAGAACTGAACTAGAACTGAACTAGAACTGAACTAGAACTGAACTAGAACTGAACTAGAACTGAACTAGAACGAACTACGGAACTAGAACTGACTAGAACTGAACTAGAACTGAACTAGAACTGGAACTAGAACTGAACTAGAACTGAACTAGAACTGAACTAGAACTGAACTAGAACTGAACTAGGAACTGAAACTCGAACTGACTAGAACTGAACCTAGAACTGAACTAGAACTGAACTAGAACTGAACTAGAACTGACACTAGAAACATGAACTAGAACTGAAACTAGAACTGAACTAGACTGAACTAGAACTGAACTAGAACTGAACTAGAAACTGAACTAGAACTGAACTAGAACTGAACTATGAAACTAGAACTGAACTAGAACTGAACTAGAACTGAACTAGAACTGAACTAGAACTGAACTAGAACTGAACTAGAACTGAACTAGAACTGAACTAGAACTGAACTAGAACTGAACTAGAATGAACCGAACTGAACTAACTGAACTAGACTGAACTAGAACTGAACTACTAGAACTGAACTAGAACTGAACTAGAACTGAACTAGAACTGAACTAGAACTGAACTAGAACTGAACTAGAACTGAACTAGACTGAACTAGAACTGAACTAGAACTGAACTAGAACTGAACTAGAACTGAACTAGAACTGAACTAGAACTGAACTAGAACTGAACTAGAACTGAACTAGAACTGAACTAGAACTGAACTAGAACTGAACTAAAACTGAATTAGAACTGAACTAGAACTGAATTGGAACTGAACTAGAACTGAACTAGAACTGAACTAGAACTGAACTAGAACTGAACTAGAACTGAACTAGAACTGAACTAAAACTGAATTAGAACTGAACTAGAACTGAATTGGAACTGAACTAGAACTAAATTAAAATAGATCTGAACTAGAACTGAACTAGAACTGAACTAGAAACTGAACTAGAACTGAACTAGAACTAGAACTAGAACTAGAACTAGAACTAGAACTAGAACTGAACTAGAACTAGAACTAGAACTGAACTAGAACTGAACTAGAACTAGAACTAGAACTAGAACTGAACTAGAACTGAACTAGAACTAAACTAGAACTGAACTAGAACTGAACTAGAACTGAACTAGAACTGAACTAGAACTGAACTAGAACTGAACTAGAACTGAACTAGAACTGAACTAGAACTGAACTAGAACTGAACTAGAACTGAACTAGAACTGAACTAGAACTGAACTAGAACTGAACTAGAACTGAACTAGAACTGAACTAGAACTGAACTAGAACTGAACTAGAACTGAACTAGAACTGAACTAGAACTGAACTAGAACTGAACTAGAACTGAACTAGAACTGAACTAGAACTGAACTAGAACTGAACTAGAACTGAACTAGAACTGAACTAGAACTAAACTAGAACTAAACTAAGACCGAACTAGAATCTGTTTCCAGATATTTTCTGCATCATGTACACATTCTTTCAAAATTTAACATAAATATTATTTTTCTGAATCAAATTTTCCAGCATGGGGCTGCTTATTATTTTAACTCATCGTTTATTATAGTCCTTTTGGGTCGTATGTTGACGTCAAGTAATTTTCTTTCTAAGTTTATTTAGTATAATCACTGTGTATACATGATTATAAATTGTTTGTTATCCATGTAACAAGGGAGAGAATAAAAAAATCGAAACAAAACAACTCCCACACACTTAACTGTAAATAGTCCTTGTTATAATATAAATAACCTCCAGTATTAAACTTCTCATTCCAAACAAACAAAAACTTTTACTTGAGGAAAACATATTGTTTGAGTTACATTTGAAGTGGGGCGGGGGAGGAACAAGTGGTGTGGGTAGTTGTTGTGGTGGTGGTTGTAATAAAACGATTTCCGTTTAATGCCATAAAATTACGTTGACTTAATTCCATTCACGATTCAATTCAATTTTATTCAATTTTCTTTCTTGTAACTGCGTGTTTAAACTTGATCTCTGTGTAATGCATTTTTTGCTTCTTGTTGCTGTTCCTTAACGTTTGCGAACTCATCCTTAAAGCTGTTACAGAAACTTTTTTCCCATTATTTTGTCTTTTTGTAGTCTTTCCGGCTGTTCCCTTTAGATACGGTTTATAAACACGTACACTTAACGTTTTATTTATTTATTATATCCTTTTTAGAATATACATATGTATGTACGTGTATGTTAGTGTGTTTCCCTTTTTAAGGGTGGAAATTGCGTACATGCGTTAAATAATCATCTTCTTTTCTTTATGTTCTTATGAAAATGTTTCGTTTTTTTTGTGTTTGGAATTTTGTTCCATTTAGCCACTCCCTTGTGTATCTTTACAACAACAGAGTCACATTTATTCCTTTCTACCAACATAGTCAGTCTATGGGTATCATTAGAAATGCTGAACTGACATTATTTCTTGGCGAACTCAATTTTTCATCCCCTCTGAGTCAGTGTTTAACGACCGACTGACGGTTTAATGTTATCCAACACATACTAGGGAAGTGTTTATAGTCTGTTATAAACGAAGTCAATTCTTATTTTTCCTAATGGCGGAAGTGGTGGCAAATTTTTGTGTATTTTTATTTTGCCAGCCATATTTATCACTATTTTTGCCGTCGCCAAATATTTGTTTAAACATGATGGAATACGGATGTGAAGTAATTTGGAGAGAAATTTTTAAGATTTTTTTAAAGATTTAAAAAAAGTTAATAATTGGCACACCGATGTCTTGTTACACCTTGAAGCTATAGATTCAAATCTTTTAAATCGTACTTTTAACAAGGACTTCTCGAGATTTCTGACTTTATTTAGAATCATCTTTCTCGCAAGCCGGCACTTCACTAGTCCCCTTTAATATTGTAATTTTACTCTCCTTAATTTATTAACTCAAAATGATCATAACATAGACATATAATAGACTCCATTTTTTCCCCTCAAAACTCGATGTAATCTTTATAGCAGCTTTATAAGAAAAGCCACTTAATTGAAATTGAAAGATTAAAATCTAATCGTTAATAAATTTTTGTCATACAACGTTTGTTGTTTTTTTTTTCTAATCTAGTTAAAAAACGTTTAAGCTTGTAAAATAATTGTGCCAAGATATAAATAAATATTATGGTCATCTTAATAATTGAGCACTGTTTTTGTTATTTGGCAAAGTCTAAAAACAACCTCTTATGGTCAATGCTATACAATGCAACCAAAAAAAGGAACAACAACAATAATGACAACATTAACAATATCTAATAAAAAAATCTTACAACATTTGAGTAGAAACATTATTTTTCATACAAGCGGGAGAATGTTTACTAAAAAACGAGGGTTGAACTTAAAGTTACACTACACGTGAATTAAACTGTAGTAGAACTGCACAAGAAGTGAATCGAACTGTACACGGACTAGAACAGAACTAGAGCAGAACTAGAACAGAACTAGAACATAACTAGAACATAACTAGAACAGAACTAGAACAGAACTAGAACAGAACTAGAACAGAACTAGAACAGAACTAGAACAGAATTAGAACAGAACTAGAACAGAACTAGAACAGAACTAGAACAGAACTAGAACAGAACTAGAACAGAACTAGAACAGAACTAGAACAGAACTAGAACAGACTAGAACAGAACTAGAACAGAACTAGAACAGAACTAGAACAGAACTAGAACAGAACTAGAACAGAACTAGAACAGAACTAGAACAGAACTAGAACAGAACTAGAACAGAACTAGAACAGAACTAGAACAGAACTAGAACAGAACTAGAACAGAACTAGAACAGAACTAGAACAGAACTAGAACAGAACTAGAACAGAACTAGAACAGAACTAGAACAGAACTAGAACAGAACTAGAACAGAACTAGAACAGAACTAGAACAAACTAGAACAAACTAGAACAACTAGAACAGAACTAGAACAGAACTAGAACAGAACTAGAACAGAACTAGAACTAGAACAGAACTAGAACAGAACTAGAACAGAACTAGAACAGAACTAGAACTAGACAGAACAGAAGAACTAGAACAGAACTAGAACAGAACTAGAACAGAACTAGAACAGAACTAGAACAGAACTAGAACAGAACTAGAACAGAACTAGAACAGAACTAGAACAGAACTAGAAACTAGACAGAACTAGAACAGAACTAGAACAGAACTAGAACAGAACTAGAACAGAACTAGAACAGAACTAGAACAGAACTAGAACAGAACTAGAACAGAACTACAACAGAACTAGAACAGAAGTAGAAGCTAAACATCTTAAGTTCTGATAGAAAAATTGTGAAGAAAACTATCATTCTTATTTTGGAAACTATGCCCTCGTATTATTCATTGCGAAATATGCAATAGAGAGAAATAAACCTAAAGCAAAATTTTGATTCAAATGTCGAACCGATTCAAAAATATGACTACTAATGCATTACGAAATAGTTATGAAATTAAATAATTTCTTAAAAATTTATTTTTTTAAGCGGTGTCAAGCGATTGTTATAATACAAAATTATATGAAGAGAGAAAATATAAAACCACCGACAATCCTTGTCCATCCTTCCCTTATAGCTTTTGGCCATTTGCCTTTCTACTCGTCTTAAATATAGATATTGCACAAAATTTCTATATCATACATGATGGTCTACAAACTTACGAACCAAAAAAAAAAAACAACATAAACGATACCATGCGTAGTTTTTGCATGTATTTAACGAAAACTACACACGTACTATGTATGTTGCATGCCCCATTGAACATGCAATCTATGTATAATAATATTAAATGGCCTGAATGGAGATATGTATGTACTCCATATTAAATACAATGGATTAGAAAAGACTAACTAACTATGCCTCTAAGCTAGATTGTAGTTGTTTGGACTCGTAATAAACCTCTGGCGCGTAAAAGGTAAATTTTTTTTTCGTTCATTTAGAAAATCACTTGATTATGTGGCCTGTAAGACAAAAGGAAAAATAAAACTAAAAAGATGTATAAATAAATGGTTAAGCGCATTATCTTAAAGAAAAACTATAATTGAAAGAGTTTTGCATTTAAATTTACTGGCTTGCGTTTACTACTTGTGGCACTGAGTGCAGCCATGTTAAATTTCAATTAACTAGATATGTGGTCATTTTGTTTTCAATATATATATTTTTTTTGTTTATGCGTAAAACTTTTACTTTTTGCATTTAGTTTGAAAGCTTAAACTATTTACATTTTAAGTGTTGCGTTTAGTGCGGATTAAAAAGCTCCAGGTCTTACAATTAAAAGTTTTTCTCGGCTATAAAGACCCAAATGTAGCTTTCTTAATAATTTCTATAGTCCTTATTCCTTTCAGAAAACAATATTTTGTCAACATTATTTCATTTCTTTAATTTTATAGCACAAAGTACTAAAACTAGTTTTAATAAGTGCCAGCGGCTAAAATCTGTAAAAACAAGACAGCAAAAACTTCGTAGCAATTTACTGCAGTTAAGTCTTTAACAAAGTACTAAAAATGTTTAACAACAATAACAACCAGCAACCTTAAGATAGAATCGTTTGCCCAATACATTATTTACTCCTTTTACAAAAAAACAAAATAATATTACTTTACATTGTTGTTGTAGAGACAGACGCAAAGTTTGAGGGACAGACAGCAACTAAAGCCATCAAAACCGATAATTTTGATTTACAACACGCCAGTTATTATTTATAACTTACTTAGTTTTGTTTTGTGGTCGTGAAACCTGCACATTTTTAGCGAAAGAAATAAAAAAAACATTTTCTGGTCTTTTCTTCTGAATAACAAAACACCATCTACTAGTATTTTCAGTTTTTATGGACTCAGGGAGTTTCTGCAAGGAAAAAACATGGCTGTCTGTTACTTGGTAGACAGAGGGGAACAAAAACTAAAACCAAACAGTCAACCGTTATTTTAAATCATTCATTGCTTATTTTAGTCTGTTGTTAGCAGGAAATTGAAGGAGTATGTTCTATCTGAAAAAATACCGATCCCCTGGGTAAATCAAGGAAAATATCGGCCGTATTTAGGTGAACTGTTTCAGTACTCCTAAGGCAAGTGTACACTATGACTGGATTATGATTAGACTATGACCTGACTATGACTAGACTATGACTAGACTATGACTAGACTATGACTAGACTATGACTAGACTATGACTAGACTATGACTAGACTATGACTAGACTATGACTAGACTATGACTAGACTATGACTAGACTATGACTAGACTATGACTAGACTATGACTAGACGAGGACTAGACTATGACTAGACTATGACTAGACTATGACTAGACTATGACTAGACTATGACTAGACTATGACTAGACTATGACTAGACTATGACTAGACTATGACTAGACTATGACTAGACTATGACTAGACTATGACTAGACTATGACTAGACTATGACTAGACTATGACTAGACTATGACTAGACTATGACTAGACTATGACTAGACTATGAATAGACTATGAATAGACTATGACTAGACTATGACTATACTATGACTAGACTATGACTAGACTATGACTAGACTATGACTAGACTATGACTAAGCTATGACTAGACTATGACTAGACTATGACTAGACTATGACTAGACTATGACTAGACTAGACTAGACTATGACTAGACTATGACTAGACTATGACTAGACTATGACTAGACTATGACTAGACTATGACTAACTATGACTAGACTATGACTAGACTATGACTAGACTATGACTAGACTATGACTAGACTATGACTAGACTATGACTAGACTATGACTTGACTATGACCAGACTATGACTAGACTATGACTAGACTAGAACTAGAACTGAACTAGAACTGAACTAGAACTGAACTAGAACTGAACTAGAACTGAACTAGAACTGAACTAGAACTGAACCGGAAACGGAACTAGAACTGAACTAGAACTGAACTAGAACTGAACTAGAAGGAACTAGAACTGAACTAGAACTGAACTAGAACTGAACTAGAACTGAACTAGAACTGAACTAGAACTGAACTAGAACTGAACTAGAACTGAACTAGACTGACTATACTGAACTAGAACTGAACTAGAACTGAACTAGAACTGAACTAGAACTGACTAGAACTGAACTAGAACTGAACTAGAACTGAACTAGAACTGAACTAGAACTGAACTAGAACTGAACTAGAACTGAACTAGAACTGAACTAGAACTGAACTAGAACTGAACTAGAACTAAACTAGAACTGAACTAGAACTGAACTAGAACTGAACTAGAACTGAAACTAGAACTGAACTAGAACTGAAACTAGAACTGAACTAGAACTGAACTAGAACTGAACTAGAACTGAACTAGAACTGAACTTAGAACTGAACTAGAACTGAACTAGAACTGAACTAGAACTAGAACTGAACTAGAACTGAACTAGAACTGAACTAGAACTGAACTAGAACTGAACTAGAACTGAACTAGAACTGAACTAGAACTGAACTAGAACTGAACTAGAACTGAACTAGAACTGAACTAGAACTGAACTAGAACTGAACTAGAACTGAACTAGAACTGAACTAGAACTGAACTAGAACTGAACTAGAACTGAACTAGAACTGAACTAGAACTGAACTAGAACTGAACTAGAACTGAACTAGAACTGAACTAGAACTGAACTAGAACTGAACTAGAACTGAACTACTGAACTAGAACTGAACTAGAACTGAACTAGAACTGAACTAGAACTGAACTAGAACTGAACTAGAACTGAACTAGAACTGAACTAGAACTGAACTAGAACTGAACTAGAACTGAACTAGAACTGAACTAGAACTGAACTAGAACTGAACTAGAACTGAACTAGAACTGACTAGAACTGAACTAGAACTGAACTAGAACTGAACTAGAACTGAACTAGAACTGAACTAGAACTGACCTAGAACTGAACTAGAACTGACTAGAACTGAACTAGAACTGAACTAGAACTGAACTATAACTGAACTAGAACTGAACTAGAACTGAACTAGAACTAGAACTGAACTAGAACTGAACTAGAACTGAACTAGAACTTAACTAGAACTGAACTAGAACGGAACTAGAACTGAACTAGAACTGAACTAGAACTGAACTATAACTGAACTAGAACTGAACTATAAACTAACTATACTGAACTAGAACTGAACTGGAACTGAACTGGAACTGAACTGGAACTGAACTAACTGAACTGAACTACTAAAAAAAAATCTAATAAAAAGTGAATAAAACTCTTTCAAAGTCCTGCATCCGTAAGTTCGTTTAAAATGCACAAAACATTTCATATTACTATCCTTGTTCTTGTAGCAGTTAAGTATAACAAAAACTTACTTCGAAAAAAGTAAAAAAAAAAATTAGAAACAAGAAAAAAATCGCTTAAACAATTATTATTTTCGCGGCAGTTATTGATGGAAACAAACACCCTTTGGCTTTGTGTTTAGTTCAAGGAAGATTTAACTTTTAGTTGCTTTATATTCCCTTCCAAGCAGCTAGCCAACCAGTCCCATGATGGTGTTATTTAGTTTGGTGTTAATTAACTTTACCACGAGCTCTCCGCGACCCAAGACTACAACAAAAACAACGCCTATTCACGTTTTATTTATGCCGTTTTGCTTTAAAAATGAAAGAAAAAGAAACAGAACGCAAAATACTACTAAATGCAGAATTATTTTCATCCTCTATTTATTGTGGTTTTTGGCCAATTTCTGTCTGGGTATTCAGACATTTTTTTTTTTTTTTGCAAAAATTACTTTATTGAAAATGAAAAAAAAGAACAATTCAGCCTAAAAACCTTTTTAGAAATGAGAAATAAAAATGAAAAATACAAACAAATATCACCTGGATATATCTTAACTTCAGTTGGCATTGAATTGAAATTAACGAAAAATAAAACTATAGAAAATTTCACAATACATAACAAAATTATTGTTATAGTTCTTGATTATTAGGGAAATATGTTCAATATTCTCCAAACATTGTTTGTTACACTTAAACTTCTAGAACTATTACGAGAATAATTTGTCTAAAATCTCATATTTGTTTCAAACTATATAAACTAATTAAGGTTAGATCTTTTTATTCACTATTTTATAGCTGCAACGAAAAAAAGAACATATTTTTAAATGGCGTGCTTAAAACCACTTTATAAGGAGAGTAAATTAATCTTAAACTTTGTGTTAGTATTTTGTTAAAAAAAAAAAAAAATTCAAAAAACAAAACACCTTTGTTTTTTTTAATTTATTTCACAGTCTAGAATTATGGTATGGTGTGGCAACTAATGCCTAAATTATCGCGTTGCCAACATCTACATATAAAAATGTTTGTGTATGGTAATGTGCAGCATAATTCCGTGAATTGTGTTTCAGTTTTGTTCGTTATAAAGAAATGAATATTTTGTTGCTTTATTATGGTTCCACAACAAACAAAATGTTGCATTGCAATACATTAGTGAGTGATTATGATGAGTTCTGTGATTGTGTTTCATTTATTGGTCATTTATGAGGATTATAATGCTGTAGTATTAAGTCGGTTGGTGCATGTGGCATTATAAAGTAAGTTCATAAATGAAAATATTGTTGGTAATAAAATTGAAATCCCCTTCTTAATGCGATTGAAAGAGGAAATGAGTCAAACGGTAATTAACATGCAAGTTATGATAGTTAAGTGATTTTGAATAATTCCTTTAGTTCTCGATTAGTTCTAGTTCAGTTCTAGTTCTGTTTTAGTTCAGTTCTAGTTCTGTTCTAATTCTGTTTTAGTTCTGTTCTAGTTCTGTTCTAGTTCTGTTCTAGTTCTGTTCTAGTTCTGTTCTAGTTCTGTTCTAGTTCTGTTCTAGTTCTGTTCTAATTCTGTTTTAGTTCTGTTCTAGTTCTGTTCTAATTCTGTTTTAGTTCTGTTTTAGTTCTGTTCTAGTTCTGTTCTAGTTCTGTTCTAGTTCTGTTCTAGTTCTGCTCTAGTTCTGTTCTAATTCTGTTTTAGTTCTGTTCTAATTCTGTTTTAGTTCTGTTCTAGTTCTGTTCTGTTCTAGTTCTGTTCTAGTTCTGTTCTAGTTCTGTTCTAGTTCTGTTCTAGTTCTGTTCTAGTTCTGTTCTAGTTCTGTTCTAGTTCTGTTCTAGTTCTGTTCTAGTTCTGTTCTAGTTCTGTTCTAGTTCTGTTCTAGTTCTGTTCTAGTTCTGTTCTAGTTCTGTTCTAGTTCTGTTCTAGTTCTGTTCTAGTTCTGTTCTAGTTCTGTTCTAGTTCTGTTCTAGTTCTGTTCTAGTTCTGTTCTAGTTCTGTTCTAGTTCTGTTCTAGTTCTGTTCTAGTTCTGTTCTAGTTCTGTTCTAGTTCTGTTCTAGTTCTGTTCTAGTTCTGTTCTAGTTCTGTTCTAGTTCTGTTCTAGTTCTGTTCTAGTTCTGTTCTAGTTCTGTTCTAGTTCTGTTCTAGTTCGTTCTAGTTCTGTTCTAGTTCTGTTCTAGTTCTATTCTAGTTCTGTTCTAGTTCTGTTCTAGTTCTGTTCTAGTTCTGTTCTAGTTCTGTTCTAGTTCTGTTCTAGTCTGTTCTAGTTTCTGTTCTAGTTCTGTTCTAGTTCTGTTCTAGTTCTGCTCTAGTTCTGTTCTAGTTCTGTTCTAGTTCTGTTCTAGTGCTGTTCTAGTTCTGTTCTGTTCTAGTTCTGTTCTAGTTCTGTTCTGTTCTAGTTCTGTTCTAGTTCTGTTCTAGTTCTGTTCTAGTTCTGTTCTGTTCTGTTCTGTTCTAGTTCTGTTCTAGTTCTGTTCTAGTTCTGTTCTAGTTCTGTTCTAGTTCTGTTCTAGTTCTGTTTTTCTGTTCTAGTTCTGTTCTAGTTCTGTTCTAGTTCTGTTCTAGTTCTGTTCTAGTTCTGTTCTAGTTCTGTTCTAGTTCTGTTCTAGTTCTGTTCTAGTTCTGTTCTAGTTCTGTTCTAGTTCTGTTCTAGTTCTGTTTCTAGTTCTGTTCTAGTTCTGTTCTAGTTCTGTTCTAGTTCTGTTCTAGTTCTGTTCAAGTTCTGTTTCTAGTTCTGTTTCTAGTTCTGTTCTAGTTCTGTTCTAGTTCTGTTCTAGTTCTGTTCTAGTTCTGTTCTAGTTCTGTTCTAGTTCTGTTCTAGTTCTGTTCTAGTTCTGTTCTCTAGTTCTGTTCTAGTTCTGTTCTAGTTCTGTTTCTAGTTCTGTTCTAGTTCTGTTTTAGTTCTGTTCTAGTTCTGTTCTAGTTCTGTTCTAGTTCTGTTCTAGTTCTGTTCTAGTTCTGTTCTAGTTCTGTTCTAGTTCTGTTCTAGTTCTGTTCTAGTTCTGTTCTAGTTCTGTTCTAGTTCTGTTCTAGTTCTGTTCTAGTTCTGTTCTAGTTCTGTTCTAGTTCTGTTCTAGTTCGTTTCTAGTTCTGTTTAGTTCTGTTCTAGTTCTGTTCTAGTTCTGTTCTAGTTCTGTTCTAGTTCTGTTCTCGTTCTGTTCTAGCTCTGTTCTAGTTCTGTTCTAGTTCTGTTCTAGTTCTGTTCTAGTTCTGTTCTAGTTCTGTTCTAGTTCTGTTCTAGTTCTGTTCTAGTTCTGTTCTAGTTCTGTTCTAGTTCTATTCTAGTTCTGTTCTAGTTCTGTTCTAGTTCTGTTCTAGTTCTGTTCTAGTTCTGTTCTAGTTCTGTTCTAGTTCTGTTCTAGTTCTGTTCTGTTCTAGTTCTGTTCTAGTTCTGTTCTAGTTCTGTTCTAGTTTCTGTTCTAGTTCTGTTCTGTTCTAGTTCTGTTCTAGTTCTGTTCTAGTTCTGTTCTAGTTCTGTTCTAGTTCTGTTCTAGTTCGTTCTAGTTCTGTTCTAGTTCTGTTCTAGTTCTGTTCTAGTTCTGTTCTAGTTCTGTTCTAGTTCTGTTCTAGTTCTTTCTTTTGTTCTAGTTCGTTCTAGTTCTGTTAGTTCTGTTCTAGTTCTGTTCTAGTTCTGTTCTGTTCTAGTTCTGTTCTATTCTGTTCTAGTTCTGTTCTAGTTCTGTTCTAGTTCTAGTTCGGTTCTAGTTCTTTTTAGTTCTGTTCTAGTTCTGTTCTAGTTCTGTTCTAGTTCTGTTCTAGTTCTGTTCTAGTTCTGTTCTAGTTCTGTTCTAGTTCTGTTCTAGTTTGTTCTAGTTCTGTTCTAGTTCTGTTCTAGTTCTGTTCTAGTTCTGTTCTGTTCTAGTTCTGTTCTAGTTCTGTTCTAGTTCTGTTCTAGTTCTCTGTTCTGTTCTGTTTCTAGTTCTGTTCTAGTTCTGTTCTAGTTCTGTTTAGTTCTGTTCTAGTTCGTTTCTAGTTCTGTTCTAGTTCTGTTCTAGTTCTGTTCTAGTTCTGTTCTAGTTCTGTTCTGTTCTAGTTCTGTTCTATTTCTGTTCTAGTTCTGTTCTAGTTCTGTTCTAGTTCTAGTTCGGTTCTAGTTCGTTTTAGTTCTGTTCTAGTTCTGTTCTAGTTCTGTTCTAGTTCTGTTCTAGTTCTGTTCTAGTTCTGTTCTAGTTCTGTTCTAGTTCTGTTCTAGTTCTGTTCTAGTTCTGTTCTAGTTCTGTTCTAGTTCTGTTCTAGTTCTGTTCTAGTTCTGTTCTAGTTCTGTTCTAGTTCTGTTCTAGTTCTGTTCTAGTTCTGTTCTGTTCTAGTTCTGTTCTAGTTCTGTTCTAGTTCTGTTCTAGTTCTGTTCTAGTTCTGTTCTAGTTCTGTTCTCTAGTTCTGTTCTAGTTCTGTTCTAGTTCTGTTCTAGTTCTGTTCTAGTTTGTTCTAGTTCTGTTCTAGTTCTGTTCTAGTTCTGTTCTAGTTCTGTTCTAGTTCTGTTCTAGTTCTGTTTAGTTCTGTTCTAGTTCTGTTCTAGTTCTGTTCTCTAGTTCTGTTCTAGTTCTGTTCTAGTTCTGTTCTAGTTCTGTTTAGTTCTGTTCTAGTTCTGTTCTAGTTCTGTTCTAGTTCTGTTCTAGTTCTGTTCTAGTTCTGTTCTAGTTCTGTTCTAGTTCTGTTCTAGTTCTGTTTAGTTCTGTTCTAGTTCTGTTCTAGTTCTGTTCTAGTTCTGTTCTAGTTCTGTTCTAGTTCTGTTCTAGTTCTGTTCTAGTTCTGTTCTAGTTCTGTTAGTTCTGTTCTAGTTCTGTTCTAGTTCTGTTCTAGTTCTGTTCTAGTTCTGTTCTAGTTCTGTTCTAGTTCTGTTCTAGTTCTGTTCTAGTTCTGTTCTAGTTCTGTTCTAGTTCTGTTCTAGTTCTGTTCTAGTTCTGTTCTAGTTCTGTTCTAGTTCTGTTCTAGTTCTGTTCTAGTTCTGTTCTAGTTCTGTTCTAGTTCTGTTCTAGTTCTGTTCTAGTTCTGTTCTAGTTCTGTTCTAGTTCTGTTCTAGTTCTGTTCTAGTTCTGTTCTAGTTCTGTTCTAGTTCTGTTCTAGTTCTGTTCTAGTTCTGTTCTAGTTCTGTTCTAGTTCTGTTCTAGTTCTGTTCTAGTTCTGTTCTTAGTTCTGTTCTAGTTCTGTTCTAGTTCTGTTCTAGTTCTGTTCTAGTTCTGTTCTGTTCTAGTTTCTAGTTCTTCTAGTTCTGTTCTAGTTCTGTTCTAGTTCTGTTCTAGTTCTGTTCTAGTTCTGTTCTAGTTCTGTTCTAGTTCTGTTCTAGTTCTGTTCTAGTTCTGTTCTAGTTCTGTTCTAGTTCTGTTCTAGTTCTGTTCTAGTTCTGTTCTAGTTCTGTTCTAGTTCTGTTAGTTCTGTTCTAGTTCTGTTCTAGTTCTGTTCTAGTTCTGTTCTAGTTCTGTTCTAGTTCTGTTCTAGTTCTGTTCTAGTTCTGTTCTAGTTCTGTTCTAGTTCTGTTCTAGTTCTGTTCTAGTTCTGTTCTAGTTTGTTCTAGTTCTGTTCTAGTTCTGTTCTAGTTCTGTTCTAGTTCTGTTCTAGTTCTGTTCTAGTTCTGTTCTAGTTCTGTTTAGTTCTGTTCTAGTTCTGTTCTAGTTCTTTTCTAGTTCTGTTCTAGTTCTGTTCTAGTTCTGTTCTAGTTCTGTTCTAGTTCTGTTCTAGTTCTGTTCTAGTTCTGTTCTAGTTCTGTTCTAGTTCTGTTCTAGTTCGTTCTAGTTCTGTTCTAGTTCTGTTCTAGTTCTGTTCTAGTTCTGTTCTAGTTCTGTTCTGTTCTAGTTCTGTTCTAGTTCTGTTCTAGTTCTGTTCTAGTTCTGTTCTAGTTCTGTTCTAGTTCTGTTCTAGTTCTGTTCTAGTTCTGTTCTAGTTCTGTTCTAGTTCTGTTCTAGTTCTGTTCTAGTTCTGTTCTAGTTCTGTTCTAGTTCTGTTCTAGTTCGTTCTAGTTCTGTTCTAGTTCTGTTCTAGTTCTGTTCTAGTTCTGTTCTAGTTCTGTTCTAGTTCTGTTCTAGTTCTGTTCGTTCTAGTTCTGTTCTAGTTTCTGTTCTAGTTCTGTTCTAGTTCTGTTCTAGTTCTAGTTCGTTCTAGTTCTTTTTAGTTCTGTTCTAGTTCTGTTCTAGTTCTGTTCTAGTTCTGTTCTAGTTCTGTTCTAGTTCTGTTCTAGTTCTGTTCTAGTTCTGTTCTAGTTCTGTTCTAGTTCTGTTCTAGTTCTGTTCTAGTTCTGTTCTAGTTCTGTTCTAGTTCTGTTCTAGTTCTGTTCTAGTTCTGTTCTAGTTCTGTTCTGTTCTAGTTCTGTTCTAGTTCTGTTCTAGTTCTGTTCTAGTTCTGTTCTAGTTCTGTTCTAGTTCTGTTCTAGTTCTGTTCTAGTTCTGTTCTAGTTCTGTTCTAGTTCTGTTCTAGTTCTGTTCTAGTTCTGTTCTAGTTCTGTTCTAGTTCTGTTCTAGTTCTGTTCTAGTTCTGTTCTAGTTCTGTTTAGTTCCGTTCTAGTTCTGTTCTAGTTCTGCTTTTCTAGTTCTGTTCTAGTTCTGTTCTAGTTCTGTTCTAGTTCTGTTCTGTTCTGTTAGTTAGTTTTGTCTAGTTCTGTTCTAGTTTTGTTTTAGTTCTGTTTTAGTTTGTTCTAGTTCTGTTCTAGTTCTGTTCTGTTCTATTTCTGTTCTAGTCTGTTCTCGTTCTGTTCCTATTTCTGTTCTAGTTTGTTCTAGTTCTGTTCTAGTGGTTCTAGTTCTGTTCTAGTTCTGTTCTAGTTCTTTTCTAGTTCTGTTCTAGTTCTGTTCTAGTTCTGTTCTAGTTCTATTCTAGTTCTGTTCTAGTTCTGCTTTAGTCCTGTTCTAGTTCTGTTTAAGATCTGTCCTAGTTCCTCAGCTCACATCTAAAAATTTTAACAAAGTTCAAATTTAAATAATGTCTAATATTTTCGAACAGATTTTTAATTTCATAATTTATTGTTATTTACAAACTGATTATTTCTAATATTTTTCATAAATCAAAATAAACAAATACTTATCCCTTTCTAAGACCATAATCGACAATTTTTTTTTTTTTTCAAACAAAAACTAAATTTATTTTTCTAAAATCTTACAAGGATAAAGAAACTAAATAATAAAGGAAAACGATTATAAAATCGTTTCCCTTTTTTGTAACCAATAAAATTAATGATCACTAAAAATGTCAATTTAAAGCCAACATAAAAAGACACAAACCGCAGCGACCAAAAAAAGGACACAATGCCACCAATCAAAACAAACACAGTTGGCCAGAAAGAAAGTAACACAAAAAGATACCATTTATTATGAGTTCTTGGCCAGAAACGGCAACTTCAAAGTATCACAATATTTTGTCAACTCACAAATTGCCTTTTTGCCACTCAATAGACTAGAAACATAATAAGAAGATCACCCAAATATTGATTGTTAGTAGAGAAAGAGAATCATAAACAAAAGATTGAAAAAGGATACAAAACGAAAAGGAAAGAAGAATACAAAAAAACTTTTAGTCATTGATCTTTAAGACTGTTTAAAGAAATTTTTATTACACACACACACACACTCTCTCTCTCCTATGTGTATGGGTATGCAGGATATTTATGACATTTTATCTGTTTAGACGAGTTTTTGGTTTTGTTTTTGTCAGTTACACAATGTTTTGTCATAAATTTCATTTAAATCCTTATTTATGAGAGAATGTCATCTATAGTTTTGTGTTGTGTGTGTTTGTGTTTTGTGCTCACCATAAGCTGAGATTAAGTAGGCCAGTTTTACAAACAAATATACCGACGCCTGTTTCTCTATCTAAATATAAGTTACTTATATCCCTTTCTCTCATTTTTTGTTGTTCTGCCCTATGTCGGCTTTTTGACTTTTTGACTGAATACTTAGCGTGAGAACATTTGGAAATTCTCTGAATTCAGTTTTGATTGAATGTTCAAGGTTTTCACAAAAATATTGAGAATTAAATTCGTGACTTTTGTGCGGAAAAAGTACTTAAGAGACCACCCGCATTTGGAAATAAATGTTGTAAAAAAAGATTTTATATGGAGTAGATTGTTTTGTTATAAAGATGAAAAAAGGATTTAACATTTAAATTTGCTGAGTTTTTACAATTCTTTAAATTGAGGTTTTTCAAATAAAAGGTATTTATGGTTTTATTGGTTTATTGTGTGGATTTTGTGTGTTTGTTGGTGGCTTGTTGATTTTAAATAATTATTCCATGATAAAATTCCATGATGATGATGAGAATGTGGTAATGATAGAGATAATAAAATGTTAAACAGGTTTTAAATCCTTTCACATCCTACTTAAGGCACAATATATATTTTGGGAATTTTTCAACACGCTTTTCGGTTTTTTCTGTTAATTTTTGGCAAATAAAGGTTTTTTCTAGTTCAGTTCTAGTTCATTTCTAGTTCAGTTCTAGTTCAGTTCTAGTTCAGTTCTAGTTCAGTTCTAGTTCAGTTCTAGTTTCAGTTCTAGTTCAATTCTAGTTCAGTTCTTGTTCAGTTCTAGTCAGTTCTAGTTCAGTTCTAGTTCAGTTCTAGTTCAGTTCTAGTTTCAGTCTAGTTCAGTTCTAGTTCAGTTCTAGTTCAGTTCTAGTTCAGTTCTAGTTCAGTTCTAGTTCAGTTCTAGTTCAGTTCTAGTTCAGTTCTAGTTCAGTTCTAGTTCAGTTCTAGTTCAGTTCTAGTTCAGTTCTAGTTCAGTTCTAGTTCAGTTCTAGTTCAGTTCTAGTTCAGTTCTAGTTTAGTTCTAGTTCAGTTCTTAGTTCAGTTCTAGTTCAGTTCTAGTTCAGTTCTAGTTCAGTTCTAGTTCAGTTCTAGTTCAGTTCTAGTTCAGTTCTAGTTCAGTTCTAGTTCAGTTCTATTCAGTTCAGTTAGTTCAGTTTTAGTTCAGTTCAGTTCTAGTTCAGTTCTAGTTCAGTGCTAGTTCAGTTCTATTCAGTTCTAGTTTCAGCTCTAGTTCAGTTCTAGTTCAGTTCTAGTTCAGTTCTAGTTCTAGTTCTAGTTCAGTTCTAGTTCAGTTCTAGTTCAGTTCTAGTTTCAGTTCTAGTTCAGTTCTAGTTCAGTTTCTAGTTCAGTTCTAGTTCAGTTTCTAGTTCAGTTCTAGTTCAGTTCTAGTTCAGTTCTAATTCAGTTCTACTTCAGTTCTACTTCAGTTCTAGTTTCAGTTCTACTTCAGTTCTAGTTCAGCTCTAGTTCAGTTCTAGTTCAGTTCTAGTTCAGTTCTAGTTCAGTTCTAGTTCAGTTCTAGTTCAGTTCTAGTTCAGTTCTAGTTCAGTTCTAGATCAGTTCTAGTTCAGTTCTAGTTCAGTTCTAGTTCAGATCTAGTTCAGTTCTAGTTCAGCGATATCGATCGCTTTGAAAAGTGTTCTTTTGGAAAAAATTTTTAAATTTCCAAATCCGTCTTACTCTCAAAAAAATAAAGAAACTCCCTTTTTGTAACACTCTTATATTCAATAAGCAGCAAAAAAGAATTCCTTAACTTTGTTGCGGAACCAAAAATTGGTAAAAAAAAAATCCAGCAAAAAGACTAAAACATGAGTCGTAAATCATTTTCATTCAAACTACTACAATTTTTTCTTTAATAATTTTTTAGCCCAGAAAAATAACAATTGCATGTCAATGAAATAAAACAAAGACACAAATATTTTTTCTTCATTTCGATTTTTTTCGTATAATAAAAAGCGAAAACAATGCCATACAACCTTTTAACAAGACAAAAAGTTATAATATTATGAACAAAAAAAAATCTTAAAAAAAATTGTATTTATTTTACAGATCCAAAGAAGTAAATAAACATCGAAAAAAATCTATAAAATTAACACAAACATAAACATTTATTATAACAATATTTTCTTGTGCCAATATAATGCTATTTATGTCGATTAATGTACATTGCCATTTGTATCAACAAAAATAAATAAATACACACATGCTAGTATTACGAAGACATTTTTAATAGTTGGAGTTAATAGTGAAAAATACTAGTATTAGGTACCCTACTTTGGTGCAAAAAATAAGGTGGAAATATCCATCAATTGGAATCGACACAAGCGCTAAAGCAGCTACCTACAACGAACTATATACCACAACTAAAATCAGAATACTAACATAACTGATCCGAAAATATCAGTTTGAACTCTTTGTTATTCAAAAAACGTAGCTCTATATAACTTCGTTGCCCACCTAAACTAAACCAAACGAAATCTTTATTTATTATTGTTTTTAACCATGTTTGAAACCAATTTAGCCTATGTTCGATTAATCTTTTTTGATTTATAAGCAACTGCGACGACAAACGAGCCCCACAACGTCATCTACACTAGAAACTCCAACAATAACAAAAATATTAAACAGAGAAAAGTTTATTTAAAGTCACAAACACTCATGAAAAGCACTTACACAAATATAGAATCTAATACACATAGAAATGTTAACACATACTCATAAATAAGTAAATAAATAAAATACGAACAAAAATAGAAAATGTTTAACTAATAATGGTATTTAATTGGCAACATTTATGCTTACATGTATCAAAACAATAACAACAATACAGAATAATAAATGACATACATTAAAATGTATTTATGTATGTGTGTGTGTATATATATTTACCTATACTTACAGCAACGATTACATAAGGATGGCGCCATTTGAACAGAACTAAATTTTCTTAACTAAAACGGAACAGAACTAGAACTGAGCTAAAACTGAACTAGAACTGAACTAGAACTAAACTAGAACTGAACTAGAAATGAGCTAAAACAGAACTAAATTTTCTTAACTAAAACGGAACAGAACTAGAACTGAGCTAAAACTGAACTAGAACTGAACTAGAACTAAACTAGAACTGAACTAGAACTAAACTAGAACTGAACTAGAAATGAGCTAAACTGAACTAGAACTTACTAGAACTGAACTAGAACTGAACTAGAACTGAACTAGAACTGAACTAGAACTGAACTAGAACTGAACTAGAACTGAACTAGAACTGAACTAGAACTGAACTAGAACTGAACTAGAACTGAACTAGAACTGAACTAGAACTGAACTAGAACTGAACTAGAACTGAACTAGAACTGAACTAGAACTGAACTAGAACTAGACTAGAACTGAACTAGAACTGAACTAGAACTGAACTAGAACTGAACTAGAACTGAACTAGAACTGAACTAGAACTGAACTAGAACTGAACTAGAACTGAACTAGAACTGAACTAGAACTGAACTAGAACTGAACTAGAACTGAACTAGAACTGAACTAAACTGAACTAGAACTGAACTAGAACTGAACTAGAACTGAAACTGACTAAACTGAACTAGACTGAACTAGAACTGACTAGAAACTAGAACTACTAGAACTGAACTAGAACTGAACTAGAACTAACTACTGAACTAGAACTGAACTAACTGACTAGACTGAACTAGAACTGAACTAACTGAACTAGAACTGAACTACTGAACAGAACTGAACTAGAACTGAACTAGAACTGAACTAGAACTGAACTAGAAACTGAACTAGAACTAACTAGAACTGAACTAGAACTGAACTAGAACTGAACTAACTAAACTGAACTAACAGAACTGAACTAGAACTGAACTAGAAACTGACTAAGAACTGAAACTAGAACTGAACTAGAACTGAACAGAACTGAATCTATACTGAACTAGAACTGAACTAGACTGAACTAGAACTGAACTAAACTTAACTATACGAACTAGAACTGACTAGAACTAACTAGAACTGAATCAGAACTGAACTGAAACTGAAACTAGAAATGAACTAGAACTAACTAGAACTGAAACTAGGAACTGAAACTAGAACTGAATAGATGAACTAGAACTGAACTTTAGAACGGAACTAGAACTGAACTAGAATGAACTAGAACTGAACTAGAACTGAACAGAACTGACTAGAACTTAACTAGAACCTTTGAAAAAACTAGAACTAAAACTAGAACTGAACTAGAACTGAACTAGAATGAACTAAACTGACTAGAACTGAACTAGAACTGAACTAGAACTGAACTAGAACTGAACTAGAAATGACTAGAACTGAACTAGAACTGAACTAGAACCTGACTAACTGAACTAGAACTGAACTGAACTGAACTAGAACTGAACAGAACTGAACTAGATCCTGAACTAGAACGACAACTAAACTGAACTAAACTGAACTAGAACTGAACTAGAGACTGAACTAGACGAACTAGAACTGAACTAGAACTGAACTAGAACTGAACTAGAACTGAACTAGAACTGAACTAGAACTGAACTAGAACTGAACTAGAACTGAACTAGAACTGAACTAGAACTGAACTAGAACTGAACTAGAACTGAACTAGAACTGAACTAGAACTGAACTAGAACTGAACTAGAACTGAACTAGAACTGAACTAGAACTGAACTAGAACTGAACTAGAACTGAACTAGAACTGAACTAGAACTGAACTAGAACTGAACTAGAACTGAACTAGAACTGAACTAGAACTGAACTAGAACTGAACTAGAACTGAACTAGAACTGAACTAGAACTGAACTAGAACTGAACTAGAACTGAACTAGAACTGAACTAGAACTGAACTAGAACTGAACTAGAACTGAACTAGAACTGAACTAGAACTGAACTAGAACTGAACTAGAACTGAACTAGAACTGAACTAGAACTGAACTAGAACTGAACTAGAACTGAACTAGAACTGAACTAGAACTGAACTAGAACTGAACTAGAACTGAACTAGAACTGAACTAGAACTGAACTAGAAACTGACTAGAACTGAACTAGAACTGAACTAGAACTGAACTAGAACTGAACTAGAAACTGAACTAGAACTGAACTAGAACTGAACTAGAATGAACTAGGCAACTGAACTAGAACTGAACTAGAAACTGAACTAGGACTAACTAGAACTGAAACTAGAACTGAACTAGAACTGAACTCGACTGAACTAGATGAACTAGAACTAGAACTGAATGGAACGAATTAGAACTAAATTAGAACTGAACTAGACTGACGAGAAGTGAACGAGAACAGAACTAGAACCGAACCAGAACTGATTATCACCGATTTTAGGTTCCATCCTACTGCACATAAAATATTGTTTATGAACACAACAACCACAAGCAAAATAGAAAAAAAACTAAAACAAAACTCCTGCATTTAAGCAACTTGTGAACATGAACTTACAAACAATTGTCTATTGTCGTCAATTTTGTTGTTGTTGTTATTGCTGTTATTGTCGTTGAAAAGCAACATAATGTTACGAGTACAAGAATAAATGTAAGACATTGTTTTTATGTTCGAATTTCGTTTATTTCGGAGTCTATAAACAATAATAGAGCAATAGCAAGAAAAAGGGTGGCAGGCAGAGTTTTACTTTCAACACTTAAGGAAAAAGTTTAGAAGAATGGAAACAAAAAGCCATGGGATCTGTAGAAACCCGATTTTTACAAAAATTTGGTTGTGTTTCATTGAAAAGTTTTTCCTAAGAAATACCAATTTCGGTTACACCACTTAGAGTGGGTTGTGTTATTTATAGAATTAAAGTGTTATTACGAAACTATACATAGAACTTAGAGCTTTCAACTCTACTGCTTCTGGTTAAGTAATTAAATTGAATAGCTTTCTTTTTCTCAGTGTAGCTTAACCTAAAGTACCTTTAAAGCCTTGGGTACTAAAAGAAAAAAAGTATATTTTTGTCTTTCATTGGTAACAGAAAATAACAATGATAAAACGACTTGAATATAAAGCCATAAATATGAATTTCAAATGCATTTATTAGCAACTGTCAATGTGTTAAATATTCGTTTATAGTCTCTTACAAAAGAAGGTGGTGTTTAAGGACTTTTTTTGTTAATAAAAACAACTTTTATTGCTGTAAACAAAATGTAACTCAAGTTGGGGGAAATTTAATTATATTAAGGAATATTAAAGGAACATTTATTATTTTGCAATTATAAATTATTAATTAAACAAGCGGAGAAGTAAGACTGCAAGTCTTTGGTAGAACAACCAGAGTAGAGTCTCTAGTAGGAAATGATTTACAAATTAGCAAGTGGTCCTTATGGGACCTTACAATTTCATATGCATATCTAATGAGAGTTTTTTTAACGCTAATTTAAAACATTCAAAACAAAACTTAATTCAAATCTGAATAATTTTGTGTAAATGAAAACACACTTTTTTCTATAAAAACATAAATTCTTTGCCACAACATTAGTAAATACAATTGAAAACTAGAATCTAACTATAATTATAAAAACTCAGCAACAAATTATTATAAATATTAATGAAAAATAAAAATGAATATGGAAAATTTCTACCACAAACCACAGATTTCCTATCCTAATAATGACATTTACTAATTGAAAGTGTTGATAGGAATTTTTGTGCAAAATATAGAAAAAATCCAAACAATATCAATTGAGTCAAAACAAACTGAATTGAATTGAATAAATAAAGTGAAGTACTTCTGAATCACAAATGAATACTTACCCAACTACATACAATAAACTCCAGCTGGCTGGTTTCTTTTATACAAAAAAAAAAATAGTTTGAAAAAAATTGTTTTTAATTGAAATAACTCGGTAACAATTTTATTGAATTAATTAAAACAATTGAATGTCTTTACTGTCTGTGTCTATTTGTTGTTATTGTTTGGTTCAATTTTTTTCCTCGTAAAAGCAAATACATTTGTATTGATCGATTTTAATTGAAATCAAAGCGTTAATTGACTAAAAATCAATGTTTGAATTGTTTTTCTCTCTACAAAATGGCGGATGTGATTCAAGCCAATTATTGTAATAATACGAGTAATATTAATGAAAATATATTGGGTGAGATAAATAGAGCTAAATGAAATGATACAGTGGTGGTGTAGAAAAGGGAAAACTTAATAATATATAATTTAAGAAATTTTAACTTTTCAAACTTTAAAGAAATTCATCTGAACTAGAACTGAATTAGAACTGAACTAGAACTGAACTGAATGAACTGAACTGAACTAGAACTGAACTAGAACTGAACTAGAACTGAACTAGAACTGAACTAGAACTGAACTAGAACTGAACTAGAACTGAACTAGAACTGAACTAGAACTGAACTAGAACTGAACTAGAACTGAACTAGAACTGAACTAGAACTGAACTAGAACTGAACTAGAACTGAACTAGAACTGAACTAGAACTGAACTAGAACTGAACTAGAACTGAACTAGAACTGAACTAGAACTGAACTAGAACTGAACTAGAACTGAACTAGAACTGAACTAGAACTGAACTAGAACTGAACTAGAACTGAACTAGAACTGAACTAGAAACTGAACTAGAACTGAACTAGAACTGAACTAGAACTGAACTAGAACTGAACTAGAACTGAACTAGAACTGAACTAGAACTGAACTAGAACTGAACTAGAACTGAACTAGAACTGAACTAGAACTGAACTAGAACTGAACTAGAACTGAACTAGAACTGACTAGAACTGAACTAGAACTGAACTAGAACTGAACTAGAACTGACTAGAACTGAACTAGAGAACTGAACTAGAACTGAACTAGAACTGAACTAGAACTGAACTAGAACTGACTAGAACTGAACTAGAACTGAACTAGAACTGAACTAGAACTGAACTAGAACTGACTAGAACTGAACTAGAACTGAACTAGAACTGAACTAGAACTGAACTAGAACTGAACTAGAACTGAACTAGAACTGAACTAGAACTGAACTAGAACTGAACTAGAACTGAACTAGAACTGAACTAGAACTGAACTAGAACTGACTAGAACTGAACTAGAACTGAACTAGAACTGAACTAGAACTGAACTAGAACTGAACTAGAACTGAACTAGAACTGAACTAGAACTGAACTAGAACTGAACTAGAACTGAACTAGAACTGAACTAGAACTGAACTAGAACTGAACTAGAACTGAACTAGAACTGAACTAGAACTGAACTAGAACTGAACTACTGAACTGAACTAGAACTGAACTAGAACTGAACTAGAACTGAACTAGAACTGAACTAGAACTGAACTAGAACTGAACTAGAACTGAACTAGAACTGAACTAGAACTGAACTAGAACTGAACTAGAACTGAACTAGAACTGCACTAGAACTGAACTAGAACTGAACTAGAACTGAACTAGAACTGAACTAGAACTGAACTAGAACTGAACTAGAACTGAACTAGAACTGAACTAGAACTGAACTAGAACTGAACTAGAACTGAACTAGAACTGAACTAGAACTGAACTAGAACTGAACTAGAACTGAACTAGAACTGAACTAGAACTGAACTAGAACTGAACTAGAACTGAACTAGAATTGAACTAGAACTGAACTAGAACTGAACTAGAACTGAACTAGAACTGAACTAGAACTGAACTAGAACTGAACTAGAACTGAACTAGAACTAAACTAGAACTGAACTAGAACTGAACTAGAACTGAACTAGAACTGAACTAGAATTGAACTAGAACTGAACTAGAACTGAACTAGAACTGAACTAGAACTGAACTAGAACTGAACTAGAACTGAACTAGAACTGAACTAAACTGAACTAGAACTGAACTAGAACTGAACTAGAACTGAACTAGAATTGAACTAGAACTGAACTAGAACTGAACTAGAACTGAACTAGAACTGAACTAGGACTGAACTAGGACTGAACTAAAACTGTCCTACGACTGAACTAGAACTGAAGTACGACTAAATCTCAAGACTTCAATCTTTTCAATACCTGTCAATTCTTTAAATTCCAAGACAAATTAAATGCTTTTGCATGTCGGAGGTTTTCAATAGTATTCTTAATAGAGTTAAAAATTAAATACAAGCCTTTAATATCAAATAATAATTATCACTTCTAAAAAACAACTTTAGAAGTAGGTTAAATGCTAACAATTATTTCAATTTAGAAATAACTCTTTTTTCATACCTACTGTTCTGTTAATTATTTTCTACTTCACTTTAATTATCTATATTTTCAAATTAAACGAATGAAAAAAAAACTGAAAATAACAAAATGGATAAAGTTGTTGCTAATTACAAAGCCTTAAGTTGTACGTATATACATATTTTATGTATTATATGTATGTAAGTAGATAGTATGTAGTACCTCACATCACTAAACATCACTCACTCAAAACAATTTTAGATTTCATAGTAAAACTGATTGAAATTACAAAAAAAAAATAATAATACAAAATATGTGGAAAAAAAACTTTTCAAAACAATTAAAAATGAATGTTCGCACAATTGTTTTATTTATTTCTTTTTTTATACCTGAGCAATCATCAACACCACCATTGCGATCGCCATCATCATTATCAACATGATCATTGTGTACGTAGTCATCCGTCAGTCATCATGATTGTGGCAATAGCAGTGAGCAGCAGCAAATCATGATCTTATTGCTGGTTGTTAAAATGCCTAATAAACGCACAATTATAAATCATTTTAAGTTTTAATTCTTTTTTTAGTTCCTTCATTTTTATTATTTTCTTTAAATGTTGTTTTTACTTCTGCTATAATTACAGAGAGTGCTGATGTATGTTTGTATCTATGACTAGATAGGTACAACATTCATTAAGCATTTAGTAGTTATGCTTAAGCTTTTAAACGTAAAAATACAAATACAATCTTATAAAGAACCTAAACACTTACATACACTTTATGATAGCTAACAACTACATGAGTAAGTACATGACTATGACTATTTACGTATGTAAGTAAGAATAATCGAATGGTGGTAAGTGAATAAGTAAGTGCTACGTACTATTCCACATTGCAAAGGAAATAGTTTTGAAATGTTCGTGAGGAGGTTAGACTAAAAAGTCACTTTAATATTATGAGTGATTTAAAGGTAGTAATTGAGAATTCAATAATTCTAGAACCATATTTTTTAACTAGAATTAAACTAGAACTGAACTAAACCTGAATTGGAACTGAACTAAAACTAAACTAGAACTGAACTACAAGTGAACTAGAACTAAACTACAAGTGAACTAGAACTAAACTAGAACTGAACTAGAACTGAACTAGAACTGAACTAGAACTGAACTAGAACTGAACTAGAACTGAACTAGAACTGAACTAGAACTGAACTAGAACTGAACTAGAACTGAACTAGAACTGAACTAGAACTGAACTAGAACTGAACTAGAACTGAACTAGAACTGAACTAGAACTGAACTAGAACTGAACTAGAACTGAACTAGAACTGAACTAGAACTGAACTAGATCTGAACTAGAACTGAACTAGAACTGAAGTAGAACTGAACTAGAACTGAACTAGAACTGAACTAGAACTGAACTAGAACTGAACTAGAAGTGAACTAGAAGTGAACTAGAACTGAACTAGAACTGAACTAGAACTGAACTAGAACTAGAACTGAACTAGAACTGAACTAGAACTAGAGTTAGTTAGTTAGTTAGTTAGTTAGTTAGTTAGTTAGTTAGTTAGTTAGTTAGTTAGTTAGTTAGTTAGTTAGTTAGTTAGTTAGTTAGTTAGTTAGTTAGTTAGTTAGTTAGTTAGTTAGTTAGTTAGTTAGTTAGTTAGTTAGTTAGTTAGTTAGTTAGTTAGTTAGTTAGTTAGTTAGTTAGTTAGTTAGTTAGTTAGTTAGTTAGTTAGTTAGTTAGTTGTTAGTTAGTTAGTTAGTTAGTTAGTTAGTTAGTTAGTAGTTAGTTAGTTAGTTAGTTAGTTAGTTAGTTAGTTAGTTAGTTAGTTAGTTAGTTAGTTAGTTAGTAGTTAGTTAGTTAGTTAGTTAGTTAGTTAGTTAGTTAGTTAGTTAGTTAGTTAGTTAGTTAGTTAGTTAGTTAGTTAGTTAGTTAGTTAGTTAGTAGTTAGTTAGTTAGTTAGTTAGTTAGTTAGTTAGTTAGTTAGTTAGTTAGTTAGTAGTTAGTAGTAGTTAGTTAGTTAGTTAGTTAGTTAGTTAGTAGTTAGTTAGTTAGTTAGTTAGTTAGTTAGTTAGTTAGTTAGTTAGTAGTTAGTTAGTTAGTTAGTTAGTTAGTTAGTTTAGTAGTTAGTTAGTAGTTAGTTAGTACAGTTTTTTTTAGGTTTTAAATTGAAAAAGAGCTTATTTTGTGATCAAATTAAGGGGGAGCTTATTTTTAGATCAGTAATACTTCCCTAAAAATCGATTTATGGTCGAAAGCTTTTCAATGAAAACTTTTCAGTTTACCCTTCAAAGTTTTTTCACAATAATAGTTTCTAAAAAGGCCTTTTATAAGTTCTGATACTATCACCCTAAAGACTCCACATGCTCATCATTTTAAAAGCTTTGATAAGTGACGTTAACGTTTCGTTTTCGTGCCATTATGCTAACAGTGGTTATTGCCCTGTGCTTTCAGAAGCGTACTGCTATAGACAATTAAATCTTCGCTCCGGTTCAACCCGAGTCATACTCAAAACTAATATTTATAACTGTGATATCTAAAACAAACTTAATGTTTTCCCCAGGGAAGAACTATCGAGCACAATCGAACTGTTACAACAACAGCAAAAGATTTGAGACATTCTAAAAGTCAAACTGGACCCATTTCGAATAACCTTATTTGCTTTATAGGGAAAAATCTTGTACCATAACTTTTAAAGGTCTTAGGGTATATCTTTATGAGTCTGTAACATAAAATATTACAATACGCAGCATATTTCTACACATGTACATAACCATTTCTGTGGAAATTGCAAAAAAGAAATATATTCATAATATTTCTACGACTTCTTTCTACACTTTTTTTTGTTTAAAACTTCTTATGAGTTGCTTTTTGCCTTTTACCAATTATGGTATTAATTAATTGTAGTTTTTATTGTTTAAGACAATAACTGAAACTACACAACTTCTCATATTTAACGTTTTATATAGACTTACATAGGACGAGTACATTACTACATAAATATAAATGTTGTCAGTTAGTTATTTGTTAAATGTTAGTTGGTATAGAGGATCTAGTAAGAGCTGCAATCAAGGAACAAGTTTATCAGAGAGACCTAAAGTCATATAAGCATATTTTTTACACACATATTTCAAAAGTCTTTCGTTGTAAATGTACTACAGAGAAACTTAAATAAGTAATAGAAACATTTTCTTTGTAACTAAGATAAAACTGAATTTTGATTCCAAACTCCAACGATCTGACAGACTCAACTACGTAAATGGACTCAGAAAATCTGAAATCGACTGTGACTTCCTTAAAACGCGTTTTAATTGAAAAGGGAGCTTATCTTAAGATCACTCATATTGTCCTCCAAAAATCTCCCTTTTTGTTTAAATATGCTTTAATTGAATAAGTATCCTATTGTATGAACACCAATATTTTTCTTCAAAAATCTAACTAAATAATTTTTTGCTCGAAAACCTAAAATCGCTTGGAACTTCCTTAAAACACGATGTACAAAACCAAACTAATGCACTTTTTCCTTATTACCACCGATTACCTTTTGTAAACTCATAATTTGTTGTCGAGTTATAATTATCTTAGCTGGAAGTTGTTGATTTACAACTGTTTGCAGTTTTTGAATGAATGGAAATTATAAGAAGGTAATTTTGAAATTGATTTTAAAGGCACGCATTTCATTTAATAGCCTAAGTTGCAACAATAACAAAAACAATTATACTGTAAATATAAATATGTTGCACTCTTATACAAGTCGTAAATACAATTTTAAGTGTTGCATAAATCAAAAAATTTTGTAGTAGACGCACAGACACACACACACACAACTAATAGACGCATGCAATAAAATATACAATGTTTGTATTATTAACAATTTAGAAGAGTAAATATTTTGTTGGAAATAATCATTACACAGTGCGACACAGTTTTAACGAAGTTATAAGTGATTTTAATTTAGATTTTTTAATGAAAATATCGTGAACTAGAACTGAAATAGAACTGGAACTAGAACTGAACTGGAACTGAACGATAGAACTGAACTAGACTGAACTAGAACTGAACTAGAAACTGAACTAGAACTGAACTAGAACTGAACTAGAACTGAACTAGAACTGAACTTGAACTGAACTAGAACTGAACTAGAACTGAACTAGAACTGAACTAGAACTGAACTAGACGAACTAGAACTGAACTGAACTGAACGAGAACTGAACTAGAACTGAACTAGAACTGAACTAGAACTGAACTAGAACTGAACTAGAATTGAACTAGAACTGAACTAGAACTGAACTAGAACTGAACTAGAACTGAACCAGAACTGAACTAGAACTGAACTAGAAACACTAGAACTATAGAACTGAACTATAACTGAACTAGAACTGACTAGAACTGAACTAGAACTGAACTAGAACTGACTAGAACTGAACTAGAAACTGAACTAGAACTGAACTAGAACTGAACTAGAACTGAACTAGAACTGAACTAGAACTGAACTAGAACTGAACTAGAACTGAACTAGAAACTGAACTAGAATGAACTAGAACTGAACTAGAACTGAACTAGAACTGAACTAGAACTGAACTAGAACTGAACTAGAACTGAACTAGAACTGAACTAGAACTGAACTAGAACTGAACTAGAATGAACTAGAACTGAACTAGAACTGAACAGAACTGAACTAGAACTGAACTAGAAACTGAACTAGAACTGAACTAGAACTGAACTAGAACTGAACTAGAACTGAACTAGAACTGAACTAGAACTGAACTAGAACTGAACTAGAACTGAACTAGAACTGAACTAGAACTGAATGAACTAGTACTGAACTAGAACTGAACTAGAACTGAACTAGAACTGAACTAGAACTGAACTAGAACTGAACTAGAACTGAACTAGAACTGAACTAGAACTGAACTAGAACTGAACTAGAACTGAACTAGAACTGAACTAGAACTGAACTAGAACTGAACTAGAACTGAACTAGAACTGAACTAGAACTAAAGAGAACTGAACTAGAAAAAAGAAACTGAACTAGAAAACTGAACTAGAACTGAACTAGAACTGAACTAGAACTGAACTAGAACTGAACTAGAACTGAACGAACTGAACTAGAACTGAACTAGAACTGAACTAGAACTGAACTAGAACTGAACTAAATGAACTAGAACTAGAACTGAACTAGAACTGAACTAGAACTGAACTAGAACTGAACTAGAACTGAACTAGAACTGAACTAGAACTGAACTAGAACTGAACTAGAACTGAACTAGAACTGAACTAGAACTGAACTAGAACTGAACTAGAACTGAACTAGAACTGAACTAGAACTGAACTAGAACTGAACTAGAACTGAACTAGAACTGAACTAGAACTGAACTAGAACTGAACTAGAACTGAACTAGAACTGAACTAGAACTGAACTAGAACTGAACTAGAACTGAACTAGTACTGAACTAGAACTGAACTAGAACTGAACTAGAACTGAACTAGAACTGAACTAGAACTGAACTAGAACTGAACTAGAACTGAACTAGAACTGAACTAGAACTGAACTAGAACTGAACTAGAACTGAACTAGAACTGAACTAGAACTGAACTAGAACTGAACTAGAACTGAACTAGAACTGAACTAGAACTGAAAGACTGAACTGAAAGAACTGAACTAGAACTGAACTAGAACTGAACTAGAACTGAACTAGAACTGAACTAGAACTGAACTAGAACTGAACTAGAACTGAACTAGAACTGAACTAAACTGAACTAGAACTGAACTAGAACTGAACTAGAACTGAACTAGAACTGAACTAGAACTGAACTAGAACTGAACTAGAACTGAACTAGAACTGAACTAGAACTAGAACTGAACTAGAACTAGAACTAGAACTGAACTAGAACTGAACTAGAACTGAACTAGAACTGAACTAGAACTGAACTAGAACTGAACTAGAACTGAACTAGAACTGAACTAGAACTGAACTAGAACTGAACTAGAACTGAACTAGAACTGAACTAGAACTGAACTAGAACTGAACTAGAACTGAACTAGGAACTGACTAGACTGAACTAGAACTGAACTAGAACTGAACTAGACGAACTGAACTGAACTAGAACGAACTAGAACTGAACTAGAAACTGAACTAGAACTGAACTAGAACTGAACTAGAACTGAACTAGAACTGAACTAACTGAACTAAACTGAACTAGAAACTGAACTATAACTGAACTGAACTGAACAGAACTGAACTAGAACTGAACTGAACGGAACTAGAACTGAACTAGAACTGAACTAGAACTGAACTAGAACTGACACTAGAACTGAAACTAGAACTGAACTAGAACGAACTAGAACTGAACTAGAACTGAACTAGGAACTACTAGAACTGAACTAGAACTGAACTGAACTGAACTAGAACTGAACTAGAACTGAACTAGAACTGAACTAACTGAACTAGAACTGAACTAGAACTGAACTAGAATTAACTGAAACTAGAACTGAAATAGAACTGAACTAGAAACTGAACTAGAACTGAACTAGAACTGAACTAGAACTGAACTAGAACTGAACTAGAACTGAACTAGAACTGAACTAGAACTGAACTAGAACGAACTAGAACTGAACTAGAACTGAACTAGAACTGAACTAGAACTGAACTAGAACTGAACTAGAACTGAACTAGAACTGAACTAGAACTGAAACTAGAACTGAACTATAACTGAAACTAGAACTGAAACTAAACTGAACTAGAACTAGAACTGACTACTGAACTAGAAACTGAACTAGAACTGAACTAGAACTGAAACTAGAACTGAACTAGACTGAACTAGAACTGAACTAGAACTGAACTAGAATCTGACTAGAACTGAACTAGAACTGAACTAGAACTGAACTAGAAGCTGAACTAGAACTGAACTAGAACTGAACTAGAATCGTGGTGGACCTAGAACTGAACATAGAACTGAACTAGAAACTGAACGATGAACTGAACTAGAAGTGAACAGATCGAACTAGACTGAAACTAGAACGGAACTAGACTGAACTAGAACTGAAACTAGTAACTGAACTAAGAACTGAAACTAGAAACTGGAACTAGAACTAACTAGAACTGAACTGAAACTGAACTATAACTGAACTAGAACTGAACTAGAACTGACTAGAACTAGAACTGAACTAGAACTGACCTCGAACTGAAATAGAACCTGAACTAGAAGCTGAACTAGAATCGGAACTAGAACCTGAACTATAAACGGAACTAGAATGAACTAGAACTGAACTAAACTGACTGAACTGGAACTAGAACTGAACTAGAACTGAACTAGAACTGAACTAGAACTGAACTAGAACTGAACTAGAACTGAACTAGAACTGATGAACTAGAACTGAACTGAACTGAACGAGAACTGAACTAGAACTGAACTAGAACTGAACTAGAACTGAACTGAACTGAACGAGAACTGAACGAGAACTGAACTAGAACTGAACTAGAACTGAACTAGAACTGAACTAGAACTGAACTAGAACTGAACTAGAACTGAACTAGAACTGAACTAGAACTGAACTAGAACTGAACTAGAACTGAACTAGAACTGAACTAGAACTGAACTAGAACTGAACTAGAACTGAACTAGAACTGAACTAGAACTGAACTAGAACTGAACTAGAACTGAACTAGAACTGAACTAGAACTGAACTAGAACTGAACTAGAACTGAACTAGAACTGAACTAGAACTGAACTAGAACTGAACTAGAACTGAACTAGAACTGAACTAGAACTGAACTAGAACGAACTGAACTGAACTAGAACTGAACTAGAACTGAACTAGAACTGAACTAGAACTGAACTAGAACTGAACTAGAACTGAACTAGAACTGAACTAGAACTGAACTAGAACTGAACTAGAACTGAACTAGAACTGAACCAGAACTGAACTAGAACTGAACTAGAACTGAACTAGAACTGAACTAGAAGTGAACTAGATCGGAACTAGAACTGAACTAGAACGGAACTAGAACTGAACTAGAACTGAACTAGTACTGAACTAGAACTGAACTAGAAACTGAACTAGAACTGAACTAGAACTGAACTAGAACTGAACTAGAACTGAACTAGAACTGAACTAGAACTGAACTAGAACTGAACTAGAACTGAACTAGAACTGAACTAGAACTGAACTAGAACTGAACTAGAACTGAACTAGAACTGAACTAGAACTGAACTAGAACTGAACTAGAACTGAACTAGAACTGAACTAGAACTGAACTAGAACTGAACTAGAACTGAACTAGAACTGAACTAGAACTGAACTAGAACTGAACTAGAACTGAACTAGAACTGAACTAGAACTGAACTAGAACTGAACTAGAACTAGAACTGAACTAGAACTAGAACTGAACTAGAACTGAACTAGAACTAGAACTGAACTAGAACTGAACTAGAACTGAACTAGAACTGAACTAGAACTGAACTAGAACTGAACTAGAACTGAACTAGAACTGAACTAGAACTGAACTAGAACTGAACTAGAACTGAACTAGAACTGAACTAGAACTGAACTAGAACTAGAACTGAACTAGAACTGAACTAGAACTAGAACTGAACTAGAACTAGAACTGAACTAGAACTGAACTAGAACTGAACTAGAACTGAACTAGAACTAGAACTGAACTAGAACTGAACTAGAACTGAACTAGTACTGAACTAGAACTGAACTAGAACTGAACTAGAACTGAACTAGAACTGAACTAGAACTGAACTAGAACTGAACTAGAACTGAACTAGAACTTAACTAGAACTGAACTAGAACTGAACTAGAAATGAACTAGAGCTGAACTAAAACTGAACTAGAACTGAACTCAATTTATAAGAGTTTTAAGGAAGCTAGAAGCTATTGCATGTTTAAAGCTTTAGCTTTGTTTATCATGCACGATTCTGCTAATCTAAACATTATGCATACAATTTGTAATACCGTGTTATCGCTTACACCCCAAACGAATGAACACTTTTAATTACACATTCATACGCATAAATATAAAGTTGTATATTGTTTAAATACAACTGCAATTAGAGATCTCAAGTTTTTTGTTTTTTTTCTTACTACAAACTACAACTATAATTTATTTTACGATTGTTTAAAATTATTTTTTAATAGCCACTATTTATGAAGAAATAGTGTGTAGATAATTGTTTATAATTGTGTGTACTCAAGTCAATGGTGCAAATAAATAAAGTAAATAGTATAATAGTTGTACAATTTAAATTGTTTTTTTGTTTTACTTCACCATTTTACAACTGATCTTACAGTCGCTGTGGGTTTATCAATCAATTATGACTAAAAGATTCCAAACAAATCTTTTCAATGGAAATAAATGTATTTATTTCCTCACC
Organism: Lucilia sericata; assembly: GCF_015586225.1. Taxonomy (NCBI): domain Eukaryota; kingdom Metazoa; phylum Arthropoda; class Insecta; order Diptera; family Calliphoridae; genus Lucilia; species Lucilia sericata. Next base: position 25,491 of record NW_023995049.1, on the reverse strand, counting down.
TGGCTGTGAAGTGTGAAAACTTGAAAACAATCATTATTTCCGGTTAAATAATTTATATTTTCTTTAAAATACATAAAAGTAGTTAAATGAAATAAATTAAAAAGATATTATGGAATTTTTAAATTAATTAAAAATCCTTTTAAGGAGTTAAATTTTCACAAAAATATGCCATTTATATAACGTATTTTAAGGATTTTAAAAACCTTGTTCCACTTTCAAAATCTACAATATTAAGATAATATAACGTATTGAACCATACGGTTTAGGAATCCACACCGATACTTCAATATACAGATAAATATCTTTATGTATGAGTATGGCTCAATAAACGCTTAATATAAAATTACAAACTCATTTTACAAAAAAGAAAGCTTGACACTTTATCTTTTGTGTAAATTAAATAATTGAACCAATTTTCTGTTTTTAATAATTTTCAGCCTTATCCAAAAAAAAAAAAAAAAAAAAAAACATAAACCAGACATCAGTCATTTTGGTGTCTGACACTTGTTTTGCACTCCACACAATACGTCTGTCTGCTGTGTATAATAGTCTTTGGGCCACTTCTGACATTCAGTTAAATTGGAGTGCAAAAAAAGAAAACAAAAAAAAACAACTTGAAGCCTCTTAGCTAAAAACGAAAGCACAATATAACAGGATGTCAAGTTTTGAACGTATTTCAAGAAAATAAATACAAAAAAAAAAATTAAAGAAGTTCCACTGAAAATTTTCAACTAAAGAGGAGGGGTTGTTCGAGTAAATAAATGTGATGTTTTCAAAAAACACCTTTTGATCAAAATAAAGTAAGACACGGTAAAAGTGTTGAGCAAATTGTCTTCTTTGACATGATCACTAACACGCACACGATCACATTTATACATTCGTATACTCTACAAAATTAAGTTTAAAATACCTATAAACTTGTCTTAAACTTAAGTAAGCAACAGTTTAAACTTGTTCAATTTAAACTAAAAAGAACTCGTTAAGTTATATTGAGACGAAACGTTACTGAGTGACAAAACTAAAACTGGTAAGTAATTGATCTGGAACTAGAACTGAACTAGAACTGAACTAGAACTGAACTAGAACTGAACTAGAACTGACTAGAACTGAACTAGAACTGAACTAGAACTGAACTAGAACTGAACTAGAACTGAACTAGAACTGAACTAGAACTGAACTAGAACTGAACTAGAACTGAACTAGAACTGAACTAGAACTGAACTAGAACTAGAACTACTAGAACTGAACTAGAACTGAACTAGAACTGAACTAGAACTGAACTAGAACTGAACTAGAACTGAACTAGAACTGAACTAGAACTGAACTAGAACTGAACTAGAACTGAACTAGAACTGAACTAGAACTGAACTAGAACTGAACTAGAACTGAACTAGAACTGAACTAGAACTGAACTAGAACTGAACTAGAACTGAACTAGAACTGAACTAGAACTGAACTAGAACTGAACTAGAACTGAACTAGAAACTAGAACTGAACTAGAACTGAACTAGAACTGAACTAGAACTGAACTAGAACTGAACTAGAACTGAACTAGAACTGAACTAGAACTGAACTAGAACTGAACTAGAACGGAACTAGAACTGAACTAGAACTGAACTAGAACTGAACTAGAACTGAACTAGAACTGAACTAGAACTGAACTAGAACTGAACTAGAACTGAACTAGAACTGAACTAGAACTGAAACTAGAACTGAACTAGAACTGAACTAGAACTGAACTAGAACTGAACTAGAACTGAAATAGAACTGAACTAGAACTGAACTAGAACTGAACTAGAACTGACTAGAATCTGAACTAGAACTGAACTAGAACTGAACTAGAACTGAACTAGAACTGAACTAGAACTGAAACTAGAACTGAACTAGAACTGACTAGAACTGAACTAGAACTGAACTAGAACTGACTAGAACTGAACTAGAACTGAACTAAGAACCTGAACTAGATAACTAGAACTGAACTAGAACTGAACTAGAACTGAACTAGAACTGAACTAGAACTGAACTAGAACTGAACTAGAACTAGAACTGAACTTGAACTGAACTATAACTGATCTTGAAAGGAACTAGAACAAAATCGGGTACATGTAGCTAAAGTTTTCTATATGTATGTGCATTGATGAAGATGACGAAGACTGACTACAGCACGATCTTTGCAGTTTAATTTTTTCTTTAATTTTTGTTGTTTCTCCCGGTCTAAAAGTGTAAACAAAACTTTACGTTAAACATCAGTCCAACGAGCCATAAAAATAATTGAGTTTGTAAACTTAAACTAGAGGAATGTCTTTCTACTTCTAGTACTTCTTACTACGTTCTGCTTGTATTCAATGAATTTTTAGGGATTTTTCTGTGTTCGAACAACGATTTTTTAGGAATCCAAAATTGTAAGATTTGCATTATTTCTTCTTTTTCGTTGGTACCCAGAAAAAAAATTGTTAAGTTAATGTTTTATCATTCTTTTGTTTGTTATTTTTGTTTTTTTGTGAGTTTTTGTTGGGGTTCCTTTGGCACAAAATTGATTTTATATGTTAAAATCCATTTAATTCCTTTAACAAACAAGCTGCTTTTTAAAATGCCTTAAAGACTGAATATATAAAAGGAGCAATTTTCAAAACTATTCACAGATTGGACAATTTATATAAGAGAAGTATGGAGAAGTACATATTTAAGGTGTATGTTAAAGTGGGCGAGATGTTTGCGATTTTAATTTTTGGTTAATACAATTCACCAGAGTGAAACAAGACCCGAATAAATATCATAAAAGACGACTTGCCTCGAAATTTTTTTCTAACCATATTGGCCTCATGATCCATCTCTCAGTACCATTCTGTAGGAGGAATCTTATATCGTTTGATTATTAATCCTTAACGTTGATCATTAATAATTATCTGGATCATCTTACATCTATCAAGATTCTAACGTAAAACGTTATATAATCAAAATATTTTTCGAATTTTTGAAACTTATACCATTAATATAGCAGGAAATAGTGTAGTTTCCCCAAAAAGTTATTGCATATCAACTTATTTTGAAAATAAAATTTAAAAAGGGTTTCGTAGTATTTTTTCTGCAAAATCCCTATTTGAAGTTAAAGAAACAATTTAATGCCAATGTGAATTTTTAAACATGTATACCTTTTTAAGTATTCAATTCTGTACGGATACTGAATCAGAATCAACAAAACCAAAAAAAATTAAACCGAACAAAATACAATCATCGTCAACATTTAAAGTTAAAATTGGTTGGAGGAACATTTAGCATTTTTTCCATTGGTTCCGAAGATTATATGACTACTACCAGGCATGGAAAGTCTATGGACTAGTCAATTTATGGAATAGTTATAAACTAGTCTATTGACTCTTCTAGTCCATGGGCTAGTCTATAGATTAGTCTATAGTCAGTTCAGTTCTAATTCAGTTCTAGTTCAGTTCTAGTTCAGTTCTAGTTCAGTTCTAGTTCAGTTCTAGTTCAGTTCTAGTTCAGTTCTAGTTCAGTTCTAGTTCAGTTCTAGTTTAGTTCTAGTTCAGTTCTAGTTCAGTTCTAGTTCAGTTCTAGTTCAGTTCTAGTTCAGTTCTAGTTCAGTTCTAGTTCAGTTCTAGTTCAGTTCTAGTTCAGTTCTAGTTCAGTTCTAGTTCAGTTCTAGTTCAGTTCTAGTTCAGTTCTAGTTCAGTTCTAGTTCAGTTCTAGTTCAGTTCTAGTTCAGTTCTAGTTCAGTTCTAGTTCAGTTCTAGTTCAGTTCTAGTTCAGTTCTAGTTCAGTTCTAGTTCAGTTCTAGTTCAGTTCTAGTTCAGTTCTAGTTCAGTTCTAGTTCAGTTCTAGTTCAGTTCTAGTTCAGTTCTAGTTCAGTTCTAGTTCAGTTCTAGTTCAGTTCTAGTTCAGTTCTAGTTCAGTTCTAGTTCAGTTCTAGTTCAGTTCTAGTTCAGTTCTAGTTCAGTTCTAGTTCAGTTCTAGTTCAGTTCTAGTTCAGTTCTAGTTCAGTTCTAGTTCAGTTCTAGTTCAGTTCTAGTTCAGTTCTAGTTCAGTTCTAGTTCAGTTCTAGTTCAGTTCTAGTTCAGTTTTAGTTCAGTTCTAGTTCAGTTCTAGTTCAGTTCTAGTTCAGTTCTAGTTCAGTTCTAGTTCAGTTCTAGTTCAGTTCTAGTTCAGTTCTAGTTCAGTTCTAGTTCAGTTCTAGTTCAGTTCTAGTTCAGTTCTAGTTCAGTTCTAGTTCAGTTCTAGTTCAGTTCTAGTTCAGTTCTAGTTCAGTTCTAGTTCAGTTCTAGTTCAGTTCTAGTTCAGTTCTAGTTCAGTTCTAGTTCAGTTCTAGTTCAGTTCTAGTTCAGTTCTAGTTTAGTTCTAGTTCAGTTCTAGTTCAGTTCTAGTTCAGTTCTAGTTCAGTTCTAGTTCAGTTCTAGTTCAGTTCTAGTTCAGTTCTAGTTCAGTTCTAGTTCAGTTCTAGTTCAGTTTTAGTTCTTTTCTAGTTCTAGTCTATGAAATTATATATTGACCACTTTATAGACTAGTAAAAAAAAGTACAATAGTACTAAATGTTCCATCCTTGACTACCACCAAACAAAGATGCGAAAAGGCGAGTAAATTGTGGTTTGGATGGATACGATTGTGATTGCGACGAATTCATTTGGAATTCATTTAAAGGAACGTGTATGTGGTAGTTGTAGGTAAACGAAGCAATACAAGTAAATAATACCTATAATATATTAAAGGTATTCCAAAATGTTTTCAAAAAGACCTGTGGTTTTTCAACGAGCTTTAAAGCCATAACAACTTTACTACAATTCAGTTTTCTGTTTTTTTTAACATTTAAATGGTTTTTTGCTGTTTCCATTTTAACAAAATACTCGTACATATATAAGTTTATGAAAAAAAACGTTTTTATTTAAAAATTTGAAGTTGAAGGAAGAGGGTGGTGCAGACGTTAACGGTGATGAAGATGAAAATGTAAGATCCTCTAGAAAATGAAATTGTTTAAAAGCCTGTTCATATCAATGCTGGACATATTTATAAACGTGTATCATGTACGTACAACTCGTTGTTTGAGGACGAGTACATTCGTATGTAAGTTTCTGGGCTCATAAACTGCAACCAGGTCTACTGGCTGTTGCCTGTCTATAGCCTTTAGTTATTGCTGTTTGTACCTAAATACTTTCGCGCATAAATCCCAGCAATCGAGCATTGGCAAGAACATCGACAGCAACCTTAACATAGACGCTTTCGTAATGATGTGTGCCCAAGAAGTTGCGGCTGCTGATGTGGTTGATGATGACGACATCTTTGCAGTGTTCTTATTTTTCAGAACTTTTTTTTGTGCTTCGTTTTGCTTTAAATCTTCCTAGAGGGACTGTTGAGTTGTTTTTATTTATTTTTGTTGCTGTTGTTGTTGTTTTGTTCTGCATGTAGTTGTGTAGTGTCACAGACATGGCTTAATGTTTAATGTTTTAAGCCATGTTTGTTGTTTACGGCTGTCTCCGCTATACTTAGTGGCCACAGAGAACTTTATTAACATCCATCCATTCCATTTCATGCCCAATAAGATGAGTTCGTTCGTTGTTTAGCTGATTTGGCCATTTGGCTGTTTTTTTGTTGTTTTTCAACATATGTATTGAATTTTACTCGTGTGTATGTGTGTGTTAGTGTGTGTTATAGAGTATCCATGTACATTATTAGTGTAGTGTAGTACGAGTATTTTTTCGTTGATTAAATCAACAATACTACAAGTTTTTCTTTAACTACTTTGTAATAGTTAATAGACTTGAGATAAGAATCAAAATAGTTTTTATGTTCCTGCTAAAAAGACATTTAATATGGAATGAATTTTTAAATCTTCCTCGCGCACACAACCAAGTCTATCCAAGGTTAACTTACGTTTGGAATGGAGTTTTACCACTAAACTTAAGAATTGCTTCTTTGTTGTGGTTGTTGCTATTTTTTCAAGCTGTTGTTTAGTTTTAATTGATTGAACTAAAGTACATAATTAAAAGTGTATATTGTGTTGAATTCTAACAACTTTGTTTTCCTGAAAACATTTGACAGCTAACAATTACTTGACGTTTACTAGACAAGAAGAACTTGTGATTGATTTGAAAAAAAAAAAATGAAATGCTTTGATAAATACTTTTAAAGAGAGATATATTCAGAGGCAAAGATGAACTATTTTTCTTTAGATTTCAAAATGATCTACAGTATAAATTTTAAAAAGTTTCATCGTTGTCAAAAGCTCTTTAAATCGACAGGCCAAAACTGTTTTACAAATAATCGATCTTTATATGATCATAGCCTATGATCACTAATATTTTCAAAAATATATGTATTTCCTCTAATATTTTCTAATCAAATATGTTGATTGATCGAGATCTATAACATAATGATCTTTATTAAGTTTAGGTTAGGTTGAAAATAACTTTATGATCGATCAGTGATCATTTCAAATTCAATTTCTCCAATTAAATATATAAAAATCTTTCAAATAAGCTTTTATCTGAAAAGGAAAAGATCAGCGATCATTAATATTGTCGATTTTGATATATAAATTTTATAAATTCTACAACGATCGTCAATAATAAACGAGATTAACACGATCTCATACAAATTGTTTAGTATTTCTAAGTTAAAATCAGTATTATCAGATTATTAACAGGAAGAAGGATCTTGATCTGTGATCACTAAAATTTCGGATCAGAAATTGTTTTTTTTTAAATTTCTAATATAAAAATGCTTTTTATAGAAGATTTGCGCGATCAGTTTTAAATGTTTATAAATATAATCAAGATTAGCATGATCTAATACAAGATTTCTAGTATTTCTAAGTTAAAACATAATTCAATCATCATTTTTAATGAAAACCTGAAAAGATCATTAACCAAAAAATAACTCGATCAGTGATCCACAAAACTTCAAATCTTTTTTATAATAACCTAAGCGATATCAATGATCACTTATATTACAATTAACACGATCTGAGTTTACGAGTTCAATTTGCATATGTCCTTCTTAAAAAATAAACTTATCAAGAAAAAGATCTGAAACTATGATAACTGATCACTTTACAACTATCATTTATGTGAGTGCAAAAGATCACGATCTACGATCCTTAATACTTTATGAATAAAATGTTCCATTTTTATTGGAAAATCTTTAAATATACTTTAAAAAGAACAAGATCAGTAATTTGTATATGAAAACTTTTACAATGGTCTTTTAACTAATTAATAAGCAAGATCAACAATCATATTAGTGATCGTTATAACTTATATAATCACTAATATGATCAACGATCGATATCGATCGATCATTTATATTTGATATCAAAAATTTAAATGATCTCACTGATGCTGATCACTAGTTCTAGTTTACATTGTTATATAAAAACCTTTTAACAAGTTTTTATTTGAAAAGATCAGCGATCACTAATAAATATATGAAAGTTATTTCTATGGTCTTTTATATAACAAAAGTATACGATCAGCGATCATGTTAGCGAAATTATATCGATAGAGGATCATTGGTATATCATATAAAAATTTAAGTTTAATATTTTTATATAAATTTTAAAAGACAACGACCAGCGATCACTAATATTTTAAGTCGTTTATCTAATAAAAGTGCGATAATTAGCGATCGCATTAGTGAAAAAGATATCCAAAGATTATATAACAAAAGTGGTGTACGATCAGTGATCATGTTAGTGATTTAACATATTTTATAACATATTATATAAGAAATGTGTACGATCAGCGATCATGTTAGTGAAATGTTATCGATCGGGGATCATTAGTAAACGTATCACTTAAAAAGTTAAAATTTAATTTGAAGGAGAACGATCAGCGATCACTATATTTTAAGACGTTTATGTAACAAAAGTACCGTGATCAGCGATCGCATTAGTGCAAAAGATCTCTAACTGTGATCATTAATATTTCAGACTTAAAATTTATGTTTATTTAAAAAGTGTTCGATTTGTGATCATGTAAGTGATTTAACATATTATATAAGAAATGTGTACGATCAGCGATCATGTTAGTGAAATGTTATCGATCGGGGATCATTGCTAAACATATCACTTAAAAAGTTTAAATTTAACATTTTTATATGAATTTGAAAGGAGAACGATCAGCGATCACTATATTCTAAGACGTTTACGTAATAAAAGTGCCATGATTAGCGATCGCATTAGTGAAAAAGTTCTCCTTCTGTGATCTTTAATATTTCAGACTTAAAATTTAAGTTTATTTAAAAAGAGTACGATCAGTGATCACTATTATTTCTGATTTTTATATCAGCAAATCTTTTTTATTTCCTTGATACTTCTATAGATTTCTTTTGATATAGCAAAAAAAAAACTAATTTAAATTAAGATAAATAACAAATGATAATTTCAAATGTTATTCTTAATTTAAGTCATTAATTTTGATCATGTTCACATTAATTTAATTATCACAACCATTTTGATTTATTTTCAAAATGGTCGCCATACCAACAAAATCAAAAAGCCTCCAAACAAATTCGTTTGAGAAAAAAAGTTATAAAAAATACGAAACAAAAAGGAAAATTAAAGAAACATTATTAATTACCTAAATTAGTAAAAGCCGTTACCACAACAGGCTGTCGTCATATTGTTTTTCTACCTAAAACTTGAAAAATCAGATTTTCTCTAATGAGATTTTAGTGTTACGATAAAACAACCAAAAGAAAAATCAAGAAATTGATGATAATTTAATATTGATTGTATATTACAGTGATAACAATCCAACTTATACATATGTTATATTATCAAACATGAAATAACAACATTAAAAATCATTTACAAATCAATAGACATTAAAACGATCTTTTATTTTGAATTTTTTTTCTTTGTTTTTTCTTCTTGTATCAGCATAAAACAAAAACCAATAATTATTATTGAATTGGCATGTGATTGAAATTTTATTCCCCATTTTCATAACCCTCTCTGTTAATAGTTTTCGTTTTCGTTTCAATCATAATATTGAAATGATAATTTATAACAATTACCATGTCTGAAATTTATTGGTTTTGAAAGCGCATCAAAAACTCACCGCAACTGTCATCACTTGACTCGAGAAGTCTTGACTCTGTGCAATAACTTTTGCATCACTTTACTGTTGTTGTGTTAATGTTGGATTTTACATGTAATTCATACAATTAGTAATTTTGCTTTAGTTGTAAAAACAAACAAACAACAATAACAAGTAGGCATTTATAATTTCATACTACAATTTCGACCAGTGAAGTAAAGGAATTAATTCAGCGAAAAAGTCATGTGTCCAGACTATAGTCCAAACTATAGGCACTAAATAGTCCAGACTATAAACAGTCTATAGTCCAGACTATAGGAAGTCTATAGTCCAGATTATAGGCAGTCTACAGTCTAGACTATAGGCAGTCCATAGTCCAGACTATAGTCTGTCTGTAGTGCAGACAATAGTCAGTATATAGTCTTGACTATAGTCCAGACTATAGGAAGTCTATAGTCCAGACTATAGACAATCCATAATCCCGACTATAGTCCAGACTATAGTCAGTCTATAGTCCAGAATATAGGCAGTCTATAGTCCACACTATAGTCAGTCTATAGTCCTGACTATAGGCAATCTATAATCCAGGCTATAGGCAGTCTATAGTCCAGACTATAGTTCAGATATAGGTCATAGTCAGTCTATAGTCCAGACTATAGGCAGTCTATAGTCCAGACTATAGTTCAGATATAGGCCATAGTCAGTCTATAGTCCAGACTATAGGCAGTCTGTAGTCCAAACTATAGGCAGTGCATAGTCCAGATATAGGCCATAGTCAGTCTATAGTCCAGACTATAGGCAGTCTATAGTCCAGTCTTTAGGCAGCCTATAGTCCAGACTATAGCTAGTCTATAATCCAGGCTATATTCAATCTAAAGCTCTACCTATAGTCAATCTATAATCCAGACTATAGTCAATATATAGTCTAAACTATAGGCAGTCTATAGTCCTGACTATAAGCAGTCTATAGGCCAGACTACAGGCAGTCTATAGGCCAGACTACAGGCAGTCTATAATCCAGACTACAGGCAGTCTATAGTCCAGACTATAGGCAGTCTATAGTCCAGACTATAGGCAGTCTATAGTCCAGACTATAGACAGTCTATAGTCCAGACTATAGACAGTCTATAGTCCAGACTATAGACAGTCTATAGTCCAGACTATAGACAGTCTATAGTCCAGACTATAGACAGTCTATAGTCCAGACTATAGACAGTCTATAGTCCAGACTATAGACAGTCTATAGTCCAGACTATAGACAGTCTATAGTCCAGACTATAGACAGTCTATAGTCCAGACTATAGACAGTCTATAGTCCAGACTATAGACAGTCTATAGTCCAGACTATAGACAGTCTATAGTCCAAGCTATAGCCATTCTATAGTCCAGACTATAGTCATTCTATAGTCCAGACTTATAGCGATATCTGAATAATATAATCTAGTCTATGGACTAGTATATTGACTAGTCACTTGACTAATGTACTGACTAGTCTATTGATTAGTCTATGGACTGGTATATTTACCACCCTATTGATTACTTTATGTAATAGTCAACGAAATATTCTATGGACTAGTCTACGAAGTAGCTTTCACACTGGTACATTGACGTGCACTAGCCCATCGGTTACTCTATGGCCAAATTTGCTGAATGGTATGGGTCTATTCAATTAACTAGTCGATGGGCCTGTCTATTGACTATAGTCAAAGTATACTTTAGTTACTAGTCTATGTACGAGTCTATTAACTTGTAGGAAGTAAAAATGATCACAGATTTTAATCGGTTTTTCCCTAAGGACTCTAGCTTCGCCAAAAAATTGACTTTCATGTTTTCACTCACAAATCACTAAATATTTAACTTTTGGACTAGTGAGCATGTCTATCGACTAACCTATAAACTAGTCTACTCACAAGTCTATGGATTAGTCTAATCTAGTCTATGAACTATGCTAATTAATAACTACTCTATTTACTAGACTATGGACTTTTGAATAGAACATTTCAATGATTCCATTCCTTTAAAAATTTCATTGACAAAACAATTGTAGTAAATATGTAAGAGTTCTTGCAATCGTCGTATCGAATTATCATTTAAACACATTGTACAATAATCGAAAAACAGCTACCCCAACAACTCAAAACAAATAATATTACAACAGACAACAATTGTCGATGGCATTGCTGATGATGATGATGATGACGACCGATCCGTTTCGTTTCGATTTAACAAAGAACAACAACTTTTTATTTAAAATTGCTACTTACAGAGTTGTAAGCATTTAAACGTACAATGGGAGAGTGAATTTAAAGTTTGTTTTTTTTATTGTTTATTTGTTGTTCAACGTATGTACGCCAACATATGATTAAATTGTGCAAATGTTGGTAGTCAATTTTAAACGAAATCAAAAAAAGCTTCATGATTTTCTTTCAATTCTTACCTCTATGGTATTAAAGTTAAGTGGTAAGGTAATGAATGCATCAATGATTACCAGGCAATTGATTATAGAAAGAAAAAAACAAATTCGTAGAAATTGTAAGCAATATGGGAGTAGTATGTTATATTTGTATTAAAATGCAGCGTATGAATGATTTGATGAAGCTATTATTTATATATTATGAAGTTATTTTTTTAGATTTTCAATATTGGACTAGAAGGGGAATTTCTTATAAAAGTTGTAGTTAATTGTTAAATTTGTGACATTACAAAGGTGGTCGCTTTAGTTTAAAAACGGTCATCACTAGATCAAAATAAATTAAGAAATTTCATCAAAGTCAAAGGGTGTTTCATTAATTACATTCTTAATAAAATTTCAAAGTGTAAAATACTTCTAATCTTTTTTTTTAGTTTTAGTTCTTGTGATAAGTGAAGTGTCAATTTATTTATAAATAAACTACATTTATTAGCATACTTTGAGGATTTCAATAAAAACAATATTTAGTGGCGACATCTTTGTATGATTTATCTAACTAACACAATAAGGTTGTTGAAATTGCTAAAATATTTCGTTAAGTTAATATGTATAAAAGTTTAATAATATGATTTATTTAGATATTTGTATTGTTCTAATTTTATAACTTTTACTGCAATTGGTGTAGTTGAATTTGATATACTCACCAAAAATTGGTGAGTTAAAGATATCGCAGATTTTTCAAATGATTTCTAACATGAACCGTACCCACCAAACGTGACCTCTACGAATTGTAGAATTAAAGGTTGTTTTGTAAAAAAGGCGCTAGAATTACTTTTATTACCTATTTTCTGGCAAAACTAGAAATCCCAAGACAAAAAGGTCTGTGGTCACTTTTTTGAGTGAAAACTTAAAAGTCTATTTTTTGGCTAAACTGGCGGTAGTTCAGTTTAGTTAGTTAGTTAGTTAGTTAGTTAGTTAGTAGAGTTAGTTAGTTAGTAGTTAGTTAGTTAGTTAGTTAGTTAGTTAGTTAGTTAGTTAGTTAGTTAGTTAGTTAGTTAGTTAGTAGTTAGTTAGTTAGTTAGTTAGTTAGTTAGTAGTTAGTTAGTTAGTTAGTTAGTTAGTAGTTAGTTAGTTAGTTAGTTAGTTAGTTAGTTAGTTAGTTAGTTAGTAGTTAGTTAGTTAGTTAGTTAGTTAGTTAGTTAGTTAGTTAGTTAGTAGTTAGTTAGTTAGTTAGTTAGTTAGTTAGTTAGTTAGTTAGTTAGTTAGTTAGTTAGTTAGTTAGTTAGTTAGTTAGTTAGTAGTTAGTTAGTTAGTTAGTTAGTTAGTTAGTTAGTTAGTTAGTTAGTTAGTTAGTTAGTTAGTTAGTTAGTTAGTTAGTTAGTTAGTTAGTTAGTTAGTTATAGTTAGTTAGTTAGTTAGTTAGTTAGTTAGTTAGTTAGTTAGTTAGTTAGTTAGTTAGTTAGTTAGTTAGTTAGTTAGTTAGTTAGTTAGTTAGTTAGTTAGTTAGTTAGTTAGTTAGTTAGTTAGTTAGTTAGTTAGTTAGTTAGTTAGTTAGTTAGTTAGTTAGTTAGTTAGTTAGTTAGTTAGTTAGTTAGTAGTTAGTTAGTTAGTTAGTTAGTTAGTTAGTTAGTTAGTTAGTTAGTTAGTTAGTTAGTTAGTTAGTTAGTTAGTTAGTTAGTTAGTTAGTTAGTTAGTTAGTTAGTTAGTTAGTTAGTTAGTTAGTTAGTTAGTTAGTTAGTTAGTTAGTTAGTTAGTTAGTTAGTTAGTTAGTTAGTTAGTTAGTTAGTTAGTTAGTTAGTTAGTTAGTTAGTTAGTTAGTTAGTTAGTTAGTTAGTTAGTTAGTTAGTAGTTAGTTAGTTAGTTAGTTAGTTAGTTAGTTAGTAGTTAGTTAGTTAGTTAGTTAGTTAGTTAGTTAGTTAGTTAGTTAGTTAGTTAGTTAGTTAGTTAGTTAGTTAGTTAGTTAGTTAGTTAGTTAGTTAGTTAGTTAGTTAGTTAGTTAGTTAGTTAGTTAGTTAGTTAGTTAGTTAGTTAGTTAGTTAGTTAGTTAGTTAGTTAGTTAGTTAGTTAGTTAGTTAGTTAGTTAGTTAGTTAGTTAGTTAGTTAGTTAGTTAGTTAGTTAGTTAGTTAGTTAGTTAGTTAGTTAGTTAGTTAGTTAGTTAGTTAGTTAGTTAGTTAATTACTGATGATATTTTACAAAATGTAAACAAACCAAACAACACAGGGATTATAAGACCTTAAAAACTTTAGCATACCTTAAGGAGAAATAAATCAAACCTTTTTTTTTTCGTCAAATAAAACCATTTAAATAAATATTTTATTTCTTTTATAATATTTTGGTGTGTATTTTTTATTATGTTTTTCATATAATATGGTATAATTTTTTTTAACTGATATATTGCATATTTTTTTTGTTTTATTTTTATAATTAAGTATTTTTTATAATTTTTAATTTTATTTTCCTTTTTTTATCATTAAATTAAATATTTTGTAAATTATTTACGTTTTATTTAATTTAAATTTTCTCATCACTAAATGTTCGCCATATATAATTATGTGTGAAAGACGGGGGCGGGGTATGGTAAGAGGGGAGCAAATTTGATGCCAAATATTTAAATTTTTATTTATTTACTGGTTTTTACATTTAAAAAAGTTTTCTTTTAAAGGGATATTTTTCTACACAGTTAATTTTTTTAAAAAGAAAAATTTTGAAGCTTTTTTTTTAACTCTAGTAAAAATGAATTTAAAAAAATTAAACATAATTTAAAGTTTATTGTTTATTATTAATTAGGCTTTAATTTAATATTTACAAGTTTGTGATAAAATAAATTATAATACATTTTTTATACTTTTTTTAATATTATGTTTCTTTTTTCTTTATTTTTTTTATTACTAATACTATTGTTAAATATGCGTATATGTTTTCTACCATCACTAACTATTAATTATTTATTTATTTATTATTATATTTGTTCTGATTTTTCTTTTCAATATAAAACTGTTTTAGGGGCCTTGTTATGGGTGTGGAGTTTTGTTTTTCTTCTTTTTTTGTATCGTTTGTATGGTCTTTTATAAATTATATATTTGTTTTTCTATTTGTTATTTGTTTAATGCGGCTATTTGTTATAATTCTTTGAGTTTTTTTGTTTATTATTATTGTGCTGCACTGGTTGTTTTAAAGAAACTTATATAATTTTTTTAATAAAATCATAATGTTTTAAACAAAATAAATTAAAAACAAAATCAAATTTTGAATTGAAAATAATTGAATAGATTTGAAATTTACTCACAATTATATGAATCTAGTATTTAAATATATATATGAATCTATAATTTATATGAATTTTTATTTATTTGACGATCTTGCTCTCCTTTGATCTGTCTTAAGTCATGATTACAGCTTTGTCAAGGGTGTTTGCTATAGATCAGTCTTTATAATATACTTTATCTGTAGATTAGCCAAAAATCCTGCCTACAGATACGTCTATAGATCAATTTATTATTAGTCTTTAGATCACTCTATAATCTAGACTATAGGTCAGTCTTTAGTCTTGACTATAGTTGATCTACGGTGCCGATTATAGATCACTTTAAACTTCTGACACAACAATCCTGTCTGTAAGTCAATCTATAGTCTTCATTTTAGATCTGTCTGCTGTCCTCACTATAGATCCGTCTTTAATCTTGACTATTGATCGGTATATGGTTTAGCTGTACATAGTCTTGACTATAGAACAGTCTATAGTCTAGACTATATTTTAATCTATAGTTTTGACTATAGATCAATCTATAGTCTTGACTATAGATGAATCTGTAGTCTTAACTATAGATGAATCTATAGATTTGACTATAGAGCAATATATAGTCTTGACTATAGAACAGTCTATAGTCTTGACTATAAAACCGCTTTTGTATTGATTATAAAACAGTCTATAGTATTGACTATAGATCAGTCTATAGTCTTGACTAGAGAACGGTCTATAGTCTGGACTATAGAACAGTCTATAGTATTGACTATAGAACAGTCTATAGTCTTGACTATAGAACAGTCTATAGTCTTAACTATAGAACAGTCTATAGTCTTGACTATAGAACAGTCTATAGTCTTGACTATAGAACAGTCTATAGTCTTGACTATAGAACAGTCTATAGTCTTGACTATAGAACAGTCTATAGTCTTGACTATAGAACAGTCTATAGTCTTGACTATAGAACAGTCTATAGTCTTGACTATAGAACAGTCTATAGTCTTGACTATAGAATAGTCTATAGTCTTGACTATAGAACAGAATTTATTCTTGATTATAAAACAGTCAATAGTCTTGGCAATAGAACAGTCTATAGTCTTGACTATAGAACAGGCTATAGTCTTGACTATAGAACAGTCTATAGTCTTAACTATAAAACAGTTTATAGTCTTGGCTATAGAACAGTCTATAGTCTTGACTTGTGAACTGTCTATAGTCTTGACTAGTGAACTGTCTATAGTCCTGACTATAGAACTGCCTATAGTCTTGACTATAAAACAGTCTTTAGTCTTGATTATAAAACAATCTATAGTCTTGACTATAGAACAGTCTTTAGTCTTGGCTATAGAGCAGTTTATAGTCTCGACTAAAAAACAGTCTATAGTATTGAATATAGAACAGTCTATAGTCTTGACTAGAGTACAGTCTATAGTCTTGACTATAGAACAGTCTATAGTCTTGACTATAGAACAGTCTATAGTCTTGACTATAGAACAGTCTATATTCCTGACTATAGAACAATCTATAGTCTTGACTATAGAAGAGTCTATAGTATTGACTATAGAACAGTCTATAGTCTTGACTATAGAACAGTCTATAGTCTTGACTATAGAACAGTGTATAGTCTTGACTATAGAACAATCGATAGTCTTGTCTATAGAACAATCTATAGTCTTGTCTATATAACAGTCTATAGTTTTGATTACAGAGCCGTTTATAGTCTCAACTAAAAAACAGTCTATAGTATTGACTATAGAACAGCCTATAGTCTTGACTAGAGTACAGTCTATAGTCTTGACTATAGAACAGTCTATAGTCTTGACTATAGAACAGTCTATAGTCTTGACTAAAAAACATTCTATAGTATTGACTATAGAACAGTCTATAGTCTTGACTATAGAACAGTCTATAGCCTTGACTATAGAACAGTCTATAGTCTTGACTATAGAACAGTCTTTAGTCTTGACTATAGAACAGTCTTTAGTCTTGACTATAGAACAGTCTTTAGTCTTGACTATAGAACAGTCTTTAGTCTTGACTATAGAACAGTCTATAGTCTTGACTATAGAACAGTCTTTAGTCTTGACTATAGAACAGTCTTTAGTCTTGACTATAGAACAGTCTATAGTCTTGACTATAGAGCAGTCTATAGTCTTTTGACTATAGAACAGTATTTAGTCTTGACTATAGAACAGTCTATAGTCTTGACTATAGAACAGTCTATAGTCTTGACTATAGAACAGTCTATAGTCTTGACTATAGAACAGTCTATAGTCTTGACTATAGAACAGTCTATAGTCTTGACTATAGAACAGTCTTTAGTCTTGACTATAGAACAGTCTTTAGTCTTGACTATAGAACAGTCTATAGTCTTGACTATAGAACAGTCTATAGTCTTGACTATAGAACAGTCTATAGTCTTGACTATAGAACAGTCTATAGTCTTGACTATAGAACAGTCCATATTCTTGACTATGGAGTAGTCTATAATCTTGACTATAGATCAGTTTATAGTCTTATCTCTAAATCTGTTTATAATCTTGACTGTAGATCAGTGTTATAGTCTTATCTCTAGATCTGTCTATAATCTTGACTATAAACTATAGTCTAGACTATAAACTATTGTCTTGACTATAGATCAGTCTATAGTCGTAACTATAGATCAGTTTATAATCTTTACTATATATTAGTCTATAAACTTGACTATGGATCTGTCTATATCCTTGACTATAGATCACTCTATACTGTAGTTCAGCTTTTCGAAAATACAATATTGTATTCGAAAATTTTCCATAAAAATTTAAACAATTTAAAAATTTGGAAGAAGTTTGAAAGTATTTCCAAAGTTTAAATTTATGATCTAAAAAACTTTCCCAAACTTCTATTATTTTAATAAAAATTAAAACAAACAAAATAACAATTTTCTTAGCTGATGCTGGTATTTAATATAAAATTCAAATATCTCTTTTCTTGTTTTTTTTTTTTTTTCTATATATATTTTTTCTTTAATATGTATTGAATGTATATATAACATTTAAAATTTCTTTATAAACTATAAATACATAAAATGTATAAAGTTTAATTTATATATATTTAGGGGAAAGAAACAAATAAATAATTTTTAATACAATACCAAATAAAAAATTAAAAAAAGAAAATTAAAAATAAAAAGCTGCCAAAATATAAAAAATTAAAAAACAACACAGACAGTAAGAGATTTAAGTTAAAAAGTAAAAGCGAGAGTTTTATGATTACAAGTTTAAAGAACAATAATATAATTTAAAAGTAAAAAAAAATAATATAAAATTATACATTTAAAAAAATATATATATTTATGTAGGTAAATTAATAATTTGTGATAAGAAAACTTACAACTTAAATACTGTATGTAGAGAGTAAATAGTAAAATTCTAATTTATATATACTGGTGCTTATAATTCTGTGTTTTAAGAGATTAATACAAAAAATGTTTTTTTTTTAGATTTTACATTTGATCATTATTATTTAATTATTTTTTTTCATTAAAATGTTTTTAAACATTTTATTTTCAGTTGTGTTTGTTAAATGAATTTTCTGGTTTTAGGTTTTAAATAATTTTATTTATTTTTTTTTTTTAATGTTTTATATTTTATGTGGGTTTTTCTTTCTTTTTTTGCTTGTTAAGAGTCTAAAAACTAAGTACAACAAATACAAATATTTATAAATTACAAAGTACAATGTCTTATTATTAATTATGTTTCTTTTATTTATATGTATAATAAACTGCTTTATATTTTAGTTATATTTATTTGTAAATTATTTTTTTTTTTTTTTTTTTTGATGCCTTCTTTTTATATAGTTCACTTGTTTTGTTTTTGTAAAAAATATGTATGTTTTTTTGTGTTTAAGGAAAAAAAACTTGTTTTTAATATTTTATTTATTTTTTTAATATGTTTTTAGTAGGTAAATATAAAAAATACTGCTTAGTTAGTTTTGCGAAAAAAATACAAAAAATTAATACATTAATTTATATTAAAATTAAATTAAAAAAAAACTTAACTTATTGCATAAAGAAACTAAATTATTTTTTAAGTTATAGTTGTGTTTTTGTTGTTAATTTTATGAGTATATTTAAAAAAAATTATTTATTATTATGTTTGTTATATTTGTTTAAGAGCAATGTTGTTGTTTTTCTTTAAAAACTGTGTTCCAAAGAAAATTTTGAAGTTTTTTTTTTTGTAATTTGTTCGTGTTTTTTTTTCAAAATTATAAATATTTTACTTGTTTGTCTTGAAATTTTGAGCAAAAAACAATTATGAAATAAAAATATTAATAATATATAAACTTTTTGTTGAAACAGTCTTAGCTATAGATCAGTCTATAGTCTTAACTGTAGATCAATCCTTCGCCAAACTATACATCACATCATAGACTTAACTGTAGATCAGTCTTGACTATACAATAGTCTATAGTCTAGACTATAGAACAGTCTATAGTCTAGACTATAAAACAGTCTATATACAGAATAGTATAGAACAGTCCATAGTCTTGACTATAGAACAGTCTATAGTCTGGACTACAGAACAGTCTGGACTATAGAACAGTCAATAGTCTGGCCTACAGAACAGTCTGGACTATAGAACAGTCTATAGTCTGGACTACAGAACAGTCTGGACTATAGAACAGTCTATAGTCTGGACTACAGAACAGTCTGGACTATAGAAAAGTCTATAGTCTGGAGTATAGAAAAGCCTATAGTCTGGACTATAGAACAGTCTACAGTCTTGACTATAGAACAGTCTATAGACTTGACTATAGAATAGTATAAAGTCTTGACTATAGAACAGTCTATAGTCTAGACTATAGAAAAGTCTATGGTCTAGACTATAGAAAAGTCTATGGTCTAGATTATAGAACAGTCTATAGTCTAGACTACAGAACAGTCTATAGTTTAGACTACAGAACAGTCTACAGCCTTGACTATAGAACAGTCAATAGTTTTGACTATAGAACAGTCTATAGTCTTGACTATAGAACAGTCTATAGTCTTGACTATAGAACAGTCTATAGTCGTGACTATAAAAAAGTCTAAAGTCTTGACTATAGACCAGTCTATAGTCTAGACTATAGAAAAGTCTATGGTCTAGACTATAGAAAAGTCTATGGTCTAGACTATAGAACAGTCTATAGTCTAGACTACAGAACAGTCTATAGTTTAGACTATAGAACAGTCTACAGCCTTGACTATAGAACAGTCAATAGTTTTGACTATAGAACAGTCTATAGTCTTGACTATAGAACAGTCTATAGTCTTGACTATAGAACAGTCTATAGTCTTGACTATAGATCAGTCTATAGGCTTGACTAAGGATCAGTCTATAGTCCTGACTATAGATCAGTCTATAGGCTTGACTAAGGATCTGTCTATAGTATTGACTATAGATCAGTCTATATATAGATCAGTCTATTATAGTCTTGACTATAGGTTAGTCTATAGTCTTGACTATAGAACAGTCTCTAATCTTGACTATAGATCAGTATATAGTATTGACTATAGATCAGTCTATAGTCTTGACTATAGATCAGTCTATAGTCTTGACTATAGATCAGTCTATAGTCTTGACTATAAATCAGTCTATAGTCTTGACTATAGATCAGTCTATAGTCTTGACTATAGATCAGTCTATAGTCTTGACTATAGATCAGTCTATAGTCTGGACTATAGATCAGTTCATAGTCTTGACTATAGATTAGTCTATAGTCTTGACTATAGAACAGTCTCTAATCTTGACTATAGATCAGTCGGTAGTCTTGACTATAGGTCAGTCTATAGTCTTGACTATAGATCAGTCTATATTCTTAACTATAGAACAGTCTATAGTCTGGACTATAGATCAGTCTATAGTCTTGACTATAGATTAGTCTATAGTCTTGACTATAGATCAGTCTATAGTCTTGACTATAGATCAGTCTATAGTCTTGACTATAGATCAGTCTATAGTCTTGACTATAGATCAGTCTATAGTCTTGACTATAGATTAGTCTTTAGTCATGACTATAGATTAGTCTTTAGTCATGACTATAGATCAGTCTATATTATTGACTATAGATCGGTCTATAGTCTTGACTATAGATCAGTCTATAGATCAGTCTTTAGTCTCGACTATAGAACAGTCTTGATTATAAATCAATCCTATAATCATGGCTATTGATCAGTCTGTAGTCTTGACGGTAGATCAGTCTATAGTTTTGAATATAGAAAAGTCCTTTATCTTGGCTACAGATCTGGCTATAGTCTAAACTATAGATCATTTTATAGTTTATAGATCAGTCTATAGTCTAGACTATAGATTAATGTATAGTCTATAAATTTGTTTTTGTAGCTGATTGCTTAAAAAACTCAAAGTTTATAAATTATTAAAAAATAAAAAATAATTGAACTTTATAAACGAATAAGTGTTCTTTCTTGTCCTTAACCATGTTGTGGAAAGAAAGCTAGTGATAGTTTTAATATTTCCAAATATTGATCCTAAATTTTCATAAAAATTCTTTTATAATGAGCGATGTGTGTGTAAGTGAGAGAGTAAATGGAAAGATTGTTAGTTTAAGTGTTTACAATGTCAAGAAGTGTGCATTGTAATAATATATTTCTGTTAGGTTTTATTATTGTTAAAAATCTTTATTTTTTTTTATTTGTGTGTGTTTTATAACTATATACTAATTAATTAATATCAAGCCTTGTTTAATTAGTTAAAATTTGAATAAAGTTAGTTCTTAAATTGTATGTATAATTTTTTGTTTTGTTTTTTTTTTTATTATTTATTATTATTTCACTTACGATTGTTTTACTAAACATTTTGTTTTGCTTGTGTTTGTGTGTGTGTGTGGGTTTTATATGATTTAAAATCCTTTATTTTTGGATTTAAATATTGAAAAGTTTCTTTTTTTTATTTATTCGCTGTTATATTTGAGTTGTTGTTGTGTTTGTTGTTGCTGATGTTGCAATTGATATCATGAATGTTTATCAGTCAATTCGGCCCAACGCATTTCAAAGAATTTACGCATACCATGACCAGCTTTGCCCACCGGCGAGTCGTCTTCATTAAACATTTCACAATTGTCGAAAATCTGTCGTACATCAACACAAAAATCTTCTCGACATTTGTAGCTGGAAGTCAGAAAAGTAATAATAATGTTAATAAGGACTTGTGTAAAAAAAAGGAGCTTATGGTTAATTTACCTTAAATCTTGTAGTCTTTTCTTAATGGTGGATAAATCCATGGGATTTTTTATGATTTTACGATACGTGGGAAATTGTTTGGTATTTACTGGCAACAGAAAAGGCCAAGAATCTTCATGTAGCTATATAAGAGAAGTCAGAGAAGATGTTCTTTTAGTATTATATGTCTTTGCTAAGAAGTAGCTTTAAAAATTTACCTCCATTTCACTTAAAACGGTTTTGCATACGGCCAATTCTTTCATTAACTTTTTGGTGGCATGTTTTTCTTTTTTCTCTTGTTTCAACTTTTCCTTGGCCTCCTGCACGGCATGTATATTTATGGGAGGTGGAGGTCCTAGAGCAGTAGGTGGTGGTGTTGTCACCGCGCTGCTAGAAACCACCATCATGGAGGGCGAAGTAGCTGGAGCGTGCAGCTGTGGTGAATGCTGGCTGGCGGAACCATGATGCAGCTGTTGTTGTGTGGGTGTTGAGGAACGGGATGATGATGTTACGGAGGAATGTTGTGGAGAGGAAGTAGCACACATTAGATTCCCAGTGACACCAATGGGTGGAGTGGGTGCTGCTGCTGTTATATTGGGTAAAAGTGGCATTTGATTTGGTAAAGTTGTAGCAGTTAAAAGACCGCCGCCTGTGGCCGTTGTTTGTGTTATAGATGGTGGTACAATAGTTGCTAAAGCTAACGGAGCAGTTGTAGCTGCTGTTATGGTTGACGGTGTGGGTGGTGGTAGTGAGGGAGCTGCTATCACGGCCGCTGAACTGGGCGGTACCAATTTTGTGGTATTAAGGGGATATGGCAAATGATTTGTTTGATTTGAACCGATTTGTTGTAGTGGCGTTGGTGCGCTGAGATTGGCAAAATGTGATGGTGATGACATTATTTGTCCTTGAGGTGGTAAGAGTCCTGCCGTACTGGGCATACAATTAAAACTTTGTTGCTGTTGTTGTGTTGGTGGCGTTGAGGTCGGTATAGGCGACATCATGGGAAGTATGTTTGCTGCAGTAGCTGGTGTTTGTTGTAGTGCCTGTTGCTGCTGCTGTGTATGAAGCATAGCCACATTTCCTGCTGCTGTTGCAGCTGTATTGCTGCCTAATGCTGTTGTGGTTGTTGTTGTTGTACCATCCATGCTGGTATCATTGAATTCATTGTTTGTGGTTTGTGGACTTAAAGCACCTTGACGATTTGTTACTTGATTTTGGAAGCGCGTTGTATCGATAGAGTTGTTATGATGATCATCGAATGAGGTTGAGGCCACAGAATGTGCGGGACTAAAGAGAAATAAAGAAAGAATATTCAGGTTTGAGTTTAAACTTTATTTTGATTTAGAGACTATATTTTCACTGCTTTTAAAACTTTTCGAACTTAAGTTCGAATTTTCTATTTTAATTTCGAATTTTCAAACATTACCTAAAAAGCATAATTTTGCAATTTTTATACAAAATTATTCAATTTCTTTAAAATTTTTGAAAATTTTGAAATTTTTTTTCAAAAATTTTAAGTTCAAATTTTCGAAAATGTAAGAAATTGCACTCAAATAATAATAAAATTAGATTTTTATGAATCCTCATGCTTAAAAGGCCATTTTAACAGGTTTATATTTTTTCACACTTAAGTTTGAATTTTCGATTTTAATTTCGAATTTTCGAACATTACCTAAAAAGTATAATTTGGCAATTTTGATGCAAAATTATTCAATTTCTTTAAAATTTTTGAAAATTTTGAAATTTTTTTCAAAAATTTTAAGTTCGAATTTTCGAAAATGTAAGAAATTGCACTCAAATAATAATAAAAATCAATTTTTATGAATCCTTATGCTTAAAAGACGATTTTAACAGTCTTATATTTTTTCGAACTTAAGTTCGAATTTTCGATTTTAATTTCGAATTTTCGAACATTACCTAAAAAGCATAATTTTGCAATTTTCATGCAAAATTATTCAATTTCTTTAAAATTTTTGAAAATTTTGAATTTTTTTTTTCAAAAATTTTAAGTTCGAATTTTCGAAAATGTAAGAAATTGCACTCAAATAATAATAAAAATCGATTTTTATGAATCCTCATGCTTAAAAGACCATTTTAACAGTCTTATATTTTTTCGAACTTAAGTTTGAATTTTCGAACATTACCTAAAAAGCATAATTTTGCAATTTTCATGCAAAATTATTCAATTTCTTTAAAGTTTTAAAAAATATTGATATTTTTTTTTAATTTAAAGTTCGAATTTTCGAAAATGTAAGAAATTGCACTCAAATAATAATAAAAATCGATTTTTATGAATCCTTATGCTTAAAAGACGATTTTAACAGCTTTATATTTTTTCGAACTTAAGTTCGAATTTTCGATTTTAATTTCGAATTTTCGAAAATATCTCAAAAAGTTTAAATTTTCAAATAACAAACAAAGTGAATAAAATTCTTTGCAATTTCTTGAACATTTTGTCATTTTTTTTCCAAAATTATTAAGTTTGAATTTTCGAAATTAAAAACTCACCTCAACGGTGCCGGCAGCGATGTCATCGACTCATCATGCGATGAATTATGAATATTATGATGATCGGCCGATGTATTCAACTGTTCACAACTGGACGATGTATTATGATGTTTATCTTTGCGTTTCGATAGCGAGGCGGATGAATCACGTTCACGGCGAGGTTTACTAGTGGAGGAACGTTTTTTCGGTGGTGGTGCCTTTGAAATGCAACCATGACAATACCATTTGCCACGCGGCACTTTCAACAGTGGAGGAATGTAACAATCGGCATGATATGCACGAGGACACAAATCACAATAGATCATTTTGCCAACCGGTGCGGGACGATGACCGCCACAAACAATACATTTACGTTCATTAGTAGCCTTATTAACACACTCATAGCAATACCTTAAAGAAGAGGGAAGAGTGGAAAGATTAATGAGTATTTAAAATTTTAGTGAAATGCTAAGAAATTTTTGTGTTTTTTGTTTTAGATTAGTGCTTTTAAAAAGGTGACAACATGGGGGGAGGAGTTTAATTTAAAAAATTCTTTATTTTAGTTTAAAGACTGAGACAAACAAATAACGATTAAACGATTGATTGGCTGATTGATTGACTTGACTGATTGATTGATTAATGAAATGATTTTTATGTAAAAAAACAATAACAATTATAAGAAAACAATAAAAATTAGTTGCCACCAAAACTTTTTTTAAAAAAAGACTATAAATTCGGAATTGTTTGTGTTGTTATAATGAGTCATATTATACTTACCAATCACCATCGGGTATATTCTCCATTTTCGGTTTGAAACAGTAGGTATGATAACCCTTATCGCAGCCATCGCACAGCAAGAGTTTATCCTCATTTCGCCAGATGTGCAGAACTGGCAATTCTGTAAGGAATTCGAATATTTGGAAGATTTTGTAGATGATGTTGATTTTTTACGGCTTCTACCTAATTTTTTAGTATTTGTTGTTGTTGTTTTGGTGGATTTTAAAGTGGAAAAGGAGGAGGTGTTGGAGCAAGGACTAGAGGAGGAGGTTTTATGGGATGTTGAGGTGGTGGTGTTGTTGTTGTTGTGGGTATTTGTGGTTGTTAATT